>NC_057812.1:98864704-98953388 GCF_018294505.1 Triticum aestivum
TTTCGACCGTAGGAGGTCCGTTTCCTCTGTTTTGCGGTACGCCACACCCCTCCCGATCAACAGGACCCCCGTTTCGACCGTAGGAGGTCCGTTTCCTCCGTTTTGCGGTACGCCACACCCCTCCCGATCAATAGGACCCCCGTTTCGACCGTAGGAGGTTCGTTTCCTCCGTTGTGCGGTACGCCAGGCCTCGTTTCCATCACCTCTTCCGTCCAAGCCCTCCCGATGAACACGACCACGCATTCCGTTCTGACCCATGAACACGACGACGACCCTGTTTCTCCGTTCCGACCCAGCCATGTACACGAGCCCTCGCAGTATGTATGCGCGAGTAGGCGTTCGAGACCCTACCCATATGTACACATACGTGGCCGTATTTTCTTTCTTGCACCCTAGCCGCCTCAACTACGACACGTGCATGCAACTACATCAACCAGTATATATGTACGTACACGTTCGCGACCAGAATGACAACGCTACGTACGCTTCGACCAGGTGGGCCCCGACTGTCAGGCACTTCCTTTCCTGCGAAGATGTAGCTGGTGGGTCCCAGCAGTCAAGGGGGCGAAATACGGTGGCCCGTTCGGTGGGTCCCTGCTGTCAGGTGGTGGAATAATTATTTTGCACGTAATAAGGAGGCACTTCCTTGCTGCAGCTGTGGACCCAGCTGTCAGCCTCTCCACGTATAGTCCACGTCTGATTGAAGTCATTCCTTGACCACGTTGACCATGCCGCGCCGAGAGCACCAGGGCGGTGGACGACGGCGAGGCCTAGGGAGGGGACGACGGGGAGCCGGGGAACCCGCGGTAGTGGAAGCCCGCGCGTGCACGGAGAGGAGCACGAGGGTTCACTGGTTCGGCTGCGGTGTGAGGCTGCCGTCGCCGCAGGGCCTAGCCAGTGGTGGGAATAGTAGGGAGGCGGTGAGGCTTCCGCGGCAGCACAGCCGGCCACGGGAGGCAGGAGCATGCGGCATGACCGACGCTGCTTTGGGCGGCTGGAGCAAGAAGACCAGAGGTTGAAGAAGCACTACCGCCGTTGGATGGACATCGTACGGTCACTGGAGCTAGAATCGTTCATATTGACTAAGTTGACAAAGCCCTTCGTCCCCGTCAACTTAGTAGGCCCACAAGTCAGCCTCCCACCAAGGTGGATCCCAGCTAGCCGGGGGAGTATTCATTTTTTGTGCGTAATAAGGAGGCACTTCCAGTGGGTCCGAGCTGACAGCGGGGGGAACGTTTTTTTGCGAAATACGGTAGCCCATCCAGTGGGTCCCAGCAGTCAGGGGGAAATGATTTTTTTCACAAAATACTGGTGGCCTGTCCGGTGGGTCCCTGCTGTCAGGTGGAGGAATAATTATTTTCCACGTAATAAGGAGGCACTTCCTTGCGGCTACCGTGGACCCAGCTGTCAGCCTCTCCACATACATTATTCTTCCGACGGAATTCGGTCGTTAACCACATTGACCACGGCGCGCCGATAGCACCACGGCGGTGGATGACGACGAGGCCTAGGAAGGGGACGACACGGAGCCGGGGAAGACGCGCCAGTGGATGCCCACGCGGAGAGGAGTATGAGGGTTCACTGGTTCGGCTGCGCTGCCGTCGCCGTAGAATAACAGGGGGTGTGGGTGAGTGGAGTTGAGGGATGGCCTGGCCAGCGGTGGGAGTAGTATGGGGGCGGTGAGGCCTCCGCGGCAGCACAGACGGCCACGGGTGGCAGGAGCAGGCGGCACGACCGGCGCTGGTTTGGGCGGCTGGAGCAAGAAGACCAGAGGTTGAAGAAGCACTACGGCCGTCGGATGGACATCGTACGGTCAGTCGAGCTAGAATCATGCATATTGACTAAGTTGACAAAGCCCTTCGTCCCCGTCAACTTAGTAAGCCCACTATACTGGGTCGCAGCTAGCAGGGGGAGTATTCATTTTTTGTGCGTAATAAGGAGGCACTTCCTTGTGTGCGAAGATATAGCTGGCGGGTCCGAGCTGTCAGCGGCAGTAAAGTTTTTTTTGCAAAATACCGAGGCCGTTTTGGTGGGTCCCAGATGTCAGGTGCAGGAAATCATTATTTTCCGCGTAATAAGGAGGCATTTCCTTGCGTACGGCCGTGGACCCAACTGTCAGCTTCTCCACGTACAGTCCACTTCAGATGCATGTCGGTCGTTGACCACGCTGACCACGCCATGCCGAGAGCACCAGGGCGGTGGACGACGGCAAGGCCTAGGAAGGGAACGACACGGAGGCAGGGAAGACTCGACCGTTGTTTTTGTTTCCCACGCGGAGGGGAGTACGACTGTACGAGAGTTTACTGGTTCGTCTGCCGTCGCCGGAGAATAACAGCAGGTGTGGGTGAGTAGAGGGATGGCTAGGCCAGCGATGGGAGTACGGTGGGGCAGTGAGGCCTGCGCGGCAGCACAGCCGGCCGCGGGGAGGAGAGAGCAGGTAGTCCCGCCGGCGCTTGTTTGAGCGGCTGGAGCACGAAGAGCAGAGATTGAAGAAGCACGACGGCCATTGGATGGACATCCAACAGTATATAGGCCATCTGTGGAAAGCCTCAAATATGCGAAAAACGGCATACAACCCATCTACCATTATTTCAAATAATTTACAGCCCATTTGCTAATTCTTACGAGTTTTTTTGGAGCCCATATTCTTTATGTTAGCATTACAGCCCATATTGTGGCCACGGTTAAAAAATTATACGAAATTTTGCATATGTCGGTGCTGTCGGAACTGTTTTTAATCTCGAAATTTTGAGTCACATTCAGACTGATTTTAAAAATAAATGTATATCAATATAAAATCCAATAAATTTTCCACGCATAAAAATCGATGCAATTTAAAATCTCAAAATGAAAAAAGATATTTGAAAATAATTGCCGGTTTGATGTGTTTTAAAAATGTACAGCCTATTTCTCATTACTGATAGGCCACTCTCCTCGTCTTGAAAGATTTGCAGCCCAACAGGCCTGATAAAAAGACTTACTTGACAAATCACAAAAAAACTGGGCTAGCCATTTTTAGAAAGAAAAAAAAACTACTGGGCTGGTCTGTGGTAAACATAAAAGAAAAGGCTGTCTAGACAGGTCAGAGTGTCCCACACAGCCCAGTTGAAACCCTGCTTCCGTCTCAAAAACAAATTAGATAAATGCCACTCCAATTATGGCCATTCATAAAAATGCCACTGTAATTTCCAAACTTTGAACAATGCCACTGCAATTTTTGCAAACTTTGAAAAATGCCACTGCAGTTTGCAAACTTTGAAAAACGCCACTCCAGACTTCAAAAAATGCCACTAGAAATGGCATGAAATGGCATTTTTCAAAGTTTGGAAATTGCAGTGGCATTTCTCGGATACACCAGATTTCGACTGGCATTTATCAAATTAACCCAAAACAAAAATAACTTGGCGAGTTGCTGGGTCCCTGGTGTCAGCCGCTCGTTGTGCAATTCTCTCGTTTATTGACTACGTTGACAATGGCATGGGACCCAGATGTCAGAAATCCACTAGGAGGAGCCATTTTTATTGGCTTGAAATAAGGAGGCACTTGCTTGCGTACTGCCATGACCTTGGCGGGTCCCTGCTATCATCCTCTCCACGTACAATCATCTCCTGATTGTGTACGCGTCAACTTGCTAGGCCCACAAGTCAGCCTCTAAACCATTGAGGAAAAATACAACCCATTTAAAAAAAATAACAGCCCATTCCATACGTTCAAACGGAAAGTTCAACATTCAGAGCAAAGTAACATGTCTGATCCACATATAGAGTACTGAACTTCCACGTTGAGAACCATCATAGCCAAGTGAACTATCTACTCCCACTAACACTCTAGTAGCGTACAAGTACTAACTTACTCTTAGCTAACAAGACGATGTCGGCCGCCATCTGCTGTCCATGCTAAATGCCGGCACCGGCGTCCTCCGCCTCGCCTCAGACATGCCAGAGGTGCGATAGGGCGCGTTGCTCACGCGCGTTGGCCCTTTCCATGCCGGCGTGGTCCACTGAAGCTTCGGCTTCCAAGCAGGAAACCCACTTGACGAGCTGGTAGTAAAAATCAGCGTCGCGAACGCGTGCTTGCCCGACAGCCTCCAGGGCTATTTGCCGGGCGCCGGCCTCCACATAGTCAGCCCAGTTGCGGGCGCTCTACTCGCGACTCAGAGCGTCGGTGCGCTGCTGCTCCATGTCCCGCTGGCGGCGCAAATCGGTGAGACGCTGCTCCTCCGCCAGGCGGTCGTGCTCCAACAACTCTTGCTCCTCCGCCATGCGGTCGCGCTCCAACAACTCCTCGATCTCCGCATTGCCATCTAAAGACAGATAGAATGCCTCCTCCCTCCGTCTGCCTTCCAGTGAAAACCCGAACACTAGTTCCGGCGGTGACCGCCTCCGGCGTCGCCTACCGCGGATGGGTGGGGGCATGGCGGACGTGGCGAGCGACGTCGGGCCGGTGGGGGCTTATGAGGATATGGCGA
The DNA here is from genome assembly GCF_018294505.1 of Triticum aestivum. Taxonomy (NCBI): domain Eukaryota; kingdom Viridiplantae; phylum Streptophyta; class Magnoliopsida; order Poales; family Poaceae; genus Triticum; species Triticum aestivum. The sequence goes on from NC_057812.1 coordinate 98,869,173, forward strand.
GTTGGGTCACGGTGGCACCTGAGAACGCCGCGAAACAGTACTTATAGGCGGAAGGTAGCGCGACGGTCATCGGAATTCAATGCATAATGGCTTAGCGTGCCAGCTTGCCGTGGAAAACTAGAGAAATTGAAATTATGACTGTGCCGTCCCGTCCCGTCTGGCAGCGGCATGGCGGTCAAACGAGTGCACTCGAATCATCTCCCTCCTTGTCAATAATGATTCCATGGATTTAAAGCGTATCTTTTTTTGCATCAGTTAGCTGCCTTAATTACGGCCGGCTTCATGCAGGCACTCAGAATCGCTCGCAGGCAGTACGTGAAGCAGCATGCAGCCACTTAAATCGCTGGAATTTATTAAGCTTAAACTTCTGCATGCCGTTAATTATTGACATGCCTTGGTCTTGCTGCTTTGCTCACGGGACTAATAAATCCGGACGAAGGGAGTAACTTGGTTGGTGAGAGGTTTGAATTAAGCCCTGCAAACCGGAAAGGAGGTACTAGTACGTGCGTGATCCGCTATTTATTCGTGTAGGATCGAGTAGGTCATTTCTTGAATTGAGCCCTGCAAACCAGAAAGGAGGTAGTACGTGCGTGATCTGCTATTTATCCGTGTAGGATCCATAGTGTAGCTTGTCAGTTTCTTTAGAGGTAGGCATTTTTATCCGTGTAGGATTGATAGTGTAGCTTGTCAGTTTCTTCGTAGGTAGGCATTTTTATTCAAAAAACTGCCACTTCGCATCTTGCATCGCAAATAAAACTGCCAGGAGCGCATTTGTAGGCTAGCTAGTGATCGATCAGTAACTTGTAAACACTGAGCAAACAGAAATAAGTAACTGTTAATGCATCTCAATGATTCACAGATCATATACAAATATGTAGCTCCAAAAGCAAAGATCAGCCACTTCGGATCTTGCGTCGCAACTAAAACTAACTAGTACGATTCCCATACATAAGATCAACATGTTAATGCATCTTAATGACTCACGGATCATATACAAATATGTAGCTCCAAAAGCAAAGATCTAGAAAAAAACATCTGTTCTTCCTACTAACATTGATGCTTCTCTTGGCCAACATTCAGTATAGACTAAAATACAAATTTGTTTGTGAAGTCTACAATTCCTCTTGCAAACGTAAGTGGTTTCACCAACAGCTGGAACCATGAGAATGAACCAGACATGATGGAGGGACATCCACTCCAATATGATTTGGTCTTCTCTCGATCACACGGCGAGACTATTTTCGGAATCCAAACTTTAACTTAGGCAAAATGATGCCCATTGTATAATCAGGCCAAAGCAATGAAGCACCTAGTGTTGGCCAATAAATAGTACAATACTACTTTTCTGCAGTCCATGAAGTGACTATCCAATCTTTCTGTGTCTATTTTCAAATGCACTGCATGCAGTGACTATACTATTCTCTTGTGCAGTTCAACAAAAATTGCGGGCACTTTGTTGGTTTGCCAAATAGCAACAGGCAGACATCTCTGTCTGCACAAATATCAAGCAGCTAGTAAACATATACCACACCTTGTATTTTCGGTTTAAACATGTCTCTTCCGCTTAGCATCTGTCATGTTCTGCACTGGACAATCTGATACAGTTATGTTTTGCCCTGGACAATTTCATACTGAATTGATTTGCTAGTTCAGAGCACAAATATAGTGCTTATTCTTCATCAGACCAAGGATGTTCGCAGTGATGGAAGAGGTGAAATCGATACAACCGAAATTGAGCATCCAATCATTGAATCCTGTCATGCACCTCCAATGTAGGTACCCCCTGCCAATAAATTCACATGCAAACCACTAGTATTACTATCTAATGACAGTACAAAAAGAGTAGCAAGATAGTAGAAAACCATGTACCTTCATAATGAACAGCTCATAGTGCCACCAATTGGATATAAAGGTTGGGAAAAAACATGCTCCTAATGTTGAACCAGTTGGACTTTTTGTGCAGTTCCACTAAAATTGAGCATCCCTGTTTGCATAGATATTGAAAGTGTGATTACTCTAAAAGTGGCACTAGTTGAAGCATAGACTAACAAATATAAGCATTCCAATTTCTTAATGGGAAAAGGTAGCAAGACTGTTTCTAAGAGTAAATTGCAAAAAAAAACACCACAATTGCGGACCCTAAATCAAAAAACCACCATCATTCGTTTTTTTTTTGCAAAAATCCACCACTATTGTGCTGACAGTTTGCGAAAAACGCTGATAGGTCAATTAGAGCAATTTGATAGAAAACCTGATGAGTAGGTCTCACTGTCAGGTGCCATGTGGCGCTGATGAAGACGGCGCTCGTCACACCGTTTGGATCACCCGTTAGGTTGACTTGGGACCCACCCCACTACAGTTAGCGTTGCCGCCGCCGATGGAGTCGATATGGCAGCGCCGCCCTTGTGCACGCCGGCCGGCCCCGCCGCCACATTTGGGCAGCTCGCACCGTCGCGGCTGCTCCTTGCGCCTGCCGCCCGCCACCCTCTTTTCCTCTTCCTCTCCTCTTTCTGTGCGCGTCCGCAAGCCACATAGCTGCTGCCATGGCTCGGTCGGAGGTCAAAGCCGATGGATCTTATGCCGCACGATCTCCAGCTCCAATTAGCCCCGGACCACGTTCTTTGCTTCCTCGCGTCTCCAGGAGGTTCCTCGGGTACCGCACCAAGCTAGGCAAGATCCGGAGCTTGGAGACGACGAGCACCGAGCCATGGAGTGAAGCCGTCGAGGTGAGCCACATCAACGCCGGAACCCGTCATCGTTCGCGCGCGAATACATACGCATGTACAGGTGTACAACAAGCTGCTTGATTGATTCATACGGAGGCTAGCCAGCTATGTACTGGCGGATGGATTGAACGACCTGAGTCACTGACCACCTCCGGGAGAACCCGTGCACCAGCGAGTTCGGATGGCGCTGCGTGCGCATGGCGAACGGCGAGCCCTGTGCTCAGACGCGTGCAGCGGCCCGGAGCAGCACGATGGCCAGGGTGTGAGCCGAGGTCTCGGGCCTGCACGGCGTCTCGGATGCACCGACGCAGAGGCGGCATGGTGGTGGCCACCACGCGGCGATGACAGCGCACAGCGGCGGCGACAGCTCGGCCGAAGTATGCGGCCAGCACGGTGATGCCCGTTATCTGGGAGGTTGAAGAGCATGGGGTGGTCGTGGATGTTGTCAAGGACCTTGAAGACCCAGTGGCGCACTACCCAGGCGGCGCGCCCGCGTCTTGCCATGCTGCCTGCTAGGTGTTCGGTCAAATGCAAGGAGATAGAGGAGGGCCTCTTGGGAGCTCGACCATGGCGGAAATGAGGCGTCCGGCCTACTGCTAATCCATTTGAGCATATAGGCGGCGCACATACACAACTTGCACGAGGTGGAGCAGCATAAGAACTCCACGTCCAGTGCTGGCGCTGGTTGGCTTCTGACGAGCCGAGCATCGTCCAGAGAGGTGTCCATGGCGGGCAGGAGCTGCAGCGGCGGGCGGTACGCCATGTCCGACGGTGGTGTAGGGCGAGGGCGGTGGGCTCGGGGGACCCAGCTGCACCGGCGGGCGTGCGTCCAGGTAGACCTAGCTACCGTGGCTGACGCTGCCGTGCGAGTCAAAGCCCCTATCGACTTAACAGTATAGGCTAACGGTGTGACATTTGACCGCCACGTCAGCACTTACAACTAGGTCCCATCTATCAGATTCTGTGTTAAAAGCTGCTTATTGATCGGTTAGTGTTTTTTGCAACAGGATTACTGTATACCTGGTGGTTTTTGCAAAAAATGAATGGTGGTGGTTTTTTGATTCAGAGTCCACAATTGTGGTGGTTTTTTGCAATTTACTCCTATTTCTAACCACCTGTTTGAAGGAATAAATAAAGCAACAACGGCTGCTGTGAGGAAGGCATACATAGTTTTTTCTGGAAAAGTGAGCCGTTCCTAACCTTTCCTCTTCTTTTAAGCAAATTTTGTGCAGTTCTACTAAAATAAAATGCCATCACCGCCTTGACAATTTAGTGACACTGTACGAAAGGAAATGACTTAACATTACATCATGATGTCAGGTATGTAGTCGACAGGCATTAGAGACAAACATACAGACCTCCTCAAGAGAACAGTCGGAGGAGGAGGTGCCCACTCTTGACCTTTCCTCTTGTCTTCTTAATTGTCTGTGCAGTTTAACCAAAATAAAATGACATCAACGCCTTGGCATTTTGGTGACACTGTACAAAAAAATTAACTTATCTCATGAAAGTGAGGTATGTAATCTATAAGCATTAACAGTGCAAAAATCTGACGGGAGTAACAAGTTTCATCATTGGTATACTGGCTATGCAACAGCATTAGAATGCCTTATAGCTGAAAAATCTTTAATACATCCACGATCAACAGCTAACCCTAAAATAAACCAGTGTCATTAAATGACATTGCTTAAATTTATGGGTGGCATTAGACTGAGAGCGGCATTAGTTAAATGTGGCATCACTTTAGCAGTAGCATTGCTTGACTTGACTGTTGTCGTTATACTAACAGCAAAAAAAGTGGCAATAAGAGCATGGGAGGCACCAGTACGATGTACCTCCATGGACGCAGAGTGGTGAGGGAGGTATGGTTGCCCAGAGCAACAAATATCCAGGCAACATATGTGGATTACGGTCCCATTTTTGTTCTCTTTAGCCACCTTTTTCCTATGTGAGGACAACAAACCGATCGACCTGGTCATTCTCTATTGCGTTGTCATGCCTTTCTACCCTTCTTCAACCAAGAGACACGAGACTCGCTCCTTAGCTACTAATTTTCCCCTTTTCAACCTAGATGCGGGTTCGATGCCTACTCTCTTGGACAGTACAATCTCCCTTCATTTCCTTATTCAACCCAGACATGGATTAGTCTGCATGAAGTAGGGTTTCCTTTAATAGTGCAAATTATGGTTTTCATCTGCGTGGCCAACAGAGTAGAGGATAGCAAATTGGGAAGATGGTGGAGTGGAAAAAGATCCACATGCAACGACATAGCAGATGGGGCAATAGAACAAGGTTATGGCTCGAAAAGAGGTAGCATACCTGAGGCTTGGCGGGAAGTGGCTTCGCTCGTGGTCATCGTCCTCCGCACACACTACGGCAGCGAGCTTGGGGACGGAGGCCATCACGCGTGGGCGCTAGGTCTAAGAGGACGGCCTTATCATCAGTGTGTGACCTCGCTCGCCGACGACGAGTGCATCAACGCTGCACGTCCTTCTCTTCCCCGGCGGATCTATGACCACCGGTGAGGAGGGAGAGGGGGGTTGTCTTTTTTAGATCTGGAGAGAGGGTGGTAGTGTGAGAAGCAAGTGGGCAGCCCTTAGCAAGAAAGCGCTGAAGCTCCAGCCTATATATCTTTTTTATACTACTAGTACTGGAGGTGGGGGAGTGGTAGAGTAGTTTATATTTTCTCTGCGTACAATACCAGTTAGTCGTGCTTCAAAACAGATTGGCACGCCATTAAAAATAAAGGTCGATAACTAATGCGGCACCTCGGGCCAACGCAGCCAGATCGCATTTTGCACGAGAAATTACACACCATGTTTCGTTGACATGTGGTCCCATTCCAACATATCAGTGAGACGATGGCGAGTAGTAGGAGTATTTCCGAACGGACGTGTAGGCCGGGGCGCCTCTTCGTGAACTGTGGCAAACTCACAACCGTCCGCCGACTCTTCGCATTTCCCTCTTGATTTGGAACTCCTGTCGCACGCTCTTCCTCTCCCTCCTCCATTTTCCTTCAGCCCTTCACCCTTTCTTCTGCCATTGTTCGATCATCTTCTCCATGGAGGGAACAGGCCGGAAACGACCTCGTTATTCTTGCCCCGATCTGAAAGATGACGTGGTGGAGGAACTCATTGATTGGTGCGACATCATCACCTCGGCTGCATGGCAGGTTCGTTCCAGCCCATTCTCGACTCAACTAATAACAACATTGCAAGGAACCCAAGGGTCAAGGAGCGGCTTGATCTCCCCTATCTTCTTTGTCGTGACCCTGCTTGCTGGCGAGCGGACAACGGGGACCTCGCCTTGTGCAAGTTGATGCCGCTTGATAATGATACGTCTGATGTCAAGATGCCATCACTTAAGGGTAAGTCCTGGGATGGCGCAAATGGATATTGGGTTGTTTATATTGGGTACAATTGTGAGTGGGAACTTGTGAATGTGTACATTCGTCAGCGGATTCCACTTCCAAAAATCTCCAAGTGCCCTCAGGTTGAGCACACAGATGATCTACGTACGTTCAAATACGATCATGGTGACTGTCGTGTACTGAAGATAGCAATTTGTCGAGTTCCCAACCGCTCTTGGAATTACAAAAACTATGATGATGTTGTTGCTATCTTCGACAAGCTAGTTGCCGTCCTTCGTGGTTCGACTGGATGGATATTACTCAAAAATTAGTTTCTATACACGGATGTGTACTGTGATGCAATTGAATACAAGGATCTTGTGTTTGTTGCCACCTCTCGTGGCACTGTTTTTGCATGGGATCCTCGTTTTTTCGGTACGTTTATCTTCCACCGTAATTATAATTGTTTCATCCACATGCATGCAGGTTAGCAACTTTCCATTTACTAATTAACCTTCTTCTTGTGTTTCCAAGGTCCTGTGGACATCCCACCACCTATACTTGAAGATTTTTATAACCAAGGGGGAGATGACGATGGTGATGATCACGAGCATGAGGAAGAGCAGCGTCGATATACTCTGTGGTGCCTAGCAACTAATTCCGATGGATCACCTCTTCGTGTGTGTATACAGCCCACTGATGACGTTACTGCTAAGGAAGCAGGTGTAGTCTCCCATGGTCGCACTCTCCGGACCTATTCCAACACTCGTTGCAAGGTATTCGGGATGGATACTAGTGTGCTAGCGCCAACTCCTTCTCCCTGGCACATAATTGATAGTCTTGGAGAAAACTCGCTCTTCCTTGGACGAAACTATCCGATGATGGTGAAAGGCAATCCAACCATTGTTGACACATTTATGAGAAGCAACTGTGTCTATACCTTGGACATTTGCGTGGTTCCCTACACTAGTACTGATATAGTAGGCCGCTTCAGCCTGGATGATCAGTCCAGCGTTGGTCTCCAGATCGACAATGCATGGCCCATCCCAGAGAATCACTTGTGGTTCAAATTAAAGCAAGCGTTTCCAATGCCGAGGAATGGTTGAGTTGAAATTCATTTCATTGCTTCTTATTTGTTGTGTGGTGGTAACTTTAGTATTTATAATGTATCCTCGTTGTCGATGTGGGTTGATGATCTGTTGTTCTGTGTAATAAAATGATATGCATGTGATAAACTTACTAAATTTATGAATGGCTTTCGAGTCGCTTTTCTGAGTGAGTGGTGCGACGAGGCAAAAACATATTTTCCGAATACATAATTGTACGTGCATTACAACAGGTTATCGGATGAGGCCAATCAACATAGTAGTACACTATTTGTACTAGCTTCACATGCTTCGCGCGTCGGGCGGGTGTTTTTACTGTAGCCATATGTTAATGTGTTCATTGTACGTAACCAGCACCTCGAATCCTCGATACTAGTATACTATATAGTAGGAGTAAGTAGTAGGAGTAGTAGGGTGGCATGGGCCAGAACAAGCATTCATGTCTAGGAGTACGGCACATGCCACCACCACGACATCCATCTGACACCATATTATTTCTTGGAGTCCGTGCGAGAGCAATCTCTTCAACCTCATCGTTTCTCTAACTTCAGCCATCGTGTGGCGGGCGAGGTGGGGGTTTGCCGATAGTCGGTTTCCTTAACTGCGGTCCCACTTGTAAGGCCAACTCCAACGCACGACCCCAAATGGACCTCCATTTTGCACGAACTCCAACGATAATTTTGACTACTCCTGTAGTAAGTTGGATTAGTGCCTTCTCGATGCATTCATTGTTGATCTACGGAGGCTCGATCTTGCGTGCTTCTTTCTTCTTCGAGTGTAAAGAAGTAGACATTGCTTCCTCGCATCTAGTCTCATGTCTAGCCTCTATACTATACTAGCTAAAAGTGATAGAACATCTACTAAATTGCGCTCTGTCAATTTATGGATGTACTCTTCTTCCCAATACAAAAACTTGCATCCATTCTACTCCCTCTGTTGCACAATACTACATGCCTTCTATTTGTCAAAATATATATGTATCTAGACATGTCTTAGTATATAGGTACATCCATTTTTGGACAAATGGAAGTCAAGTATTTTGGAATGGAGGGAGTACACAATAAAAATTTTAAGTTAGCACAACTAGTTAATCCGAGAGCAGAACCGAAGATTTGGTCGGGTTCTTCCTCCTTTTGCCGACACGTGGGACATCCAGCATCCAGGTCGTGTCATGAGAGAAAATAGAGTGGTAGTTGAAGCCAAGAGATGTGCATCTTGGGTTAAACTGTAAATAGAATCTTACTCCAAAAGCGGCAACCGAAGATCTTTATTGGATTTGTTTTTCATCACCAGCACGTCGAGGTGAAAGATGTGCAGGTTCAGTGGGTCCTCTTGCGTTTTCACTGACATGTGGGGCCGCATGTGAGCAAACAGACGATGGGCTCCGCGCGTCCGCTGGCTGGCTGAGAAGAGAGATAGAGGAGGGATGAGCACGGACTCCAGGAAATTTGTTCTACGTACCTCGATATAGTGGGGTGGCATGGGCTATAACTAGCATTCACGTCTAGCAGTACGGCACACGCCACCCACACGAGTCCCTTCCAACACCAATTTTCTTGGAGTTCGTGCTACAACCATCTCTTCTCCCTCATGTCCTCTTTTCTCAGCCATCGCGCGGTGGGCGGGGTGGGGGTTTGCCGATAGTCGGTTTGCTCAACTGCGGTCCCACTTGTAAGTGAAAATGCAACACCGCACGCTTTCCCGCTTGAGTGGCGTGCCAGACCAACCATGTGGGGGTGCGACGCGAACACGGCAGGCTTTTCCTTTTGAACTCGTAACTTGTAAAATTTGGTTCTGCTCCATGGCGCGACCGATAGATAGAAAATAACTATTTTGCCTAGAGTAATGAGAAGTTTGCTTCTGGCGCCGTTCATGCATGGAGTACGTACGAAAATTATGAAGTTGATGCGAAAGGTAAGATAATTACTGTAGTATCATATACTACTACATGGATTTGAAGGAAGGATAAAAATACATACGGATCCATCAACGTTCAACGACATCCTCACACCCTAGTGCGCCGGGTCACCAACCGACGTGTGAGGTGCAGCGGCGTTGGCGGCGAGCTCAACGTGCTTCTGAACAGTGCCGTCCAAGGTTGCCCTGCGCTCCAAGAAGGCCAGCGTCCTATCGTCCTCCTCTTGCATGTACTAGTCCTTGTGGACGATTTGTGCGTAGACGTGGGTGATTATGTCGTGGGTGTCTTGTTGTGCCAGGCGCTGCGCGGCGAGCACGACCTCGAGGTGGACATTCTCTGGCGCAACGGCGGGCAGTCGCAGGGCCACCAGTGCGTCGAAGAGGTTGTTACCATAGTGGTCGTTGAGGGTGGGGGCATCGCAGAGCCTGGGCGCGTCGGCTGGAGGCTTACGTCAAAGTCATCCGCAAGATTCTTGACGATGGTGAACTTGTCGAGGAAACCAACGTGGACCTCGTCGAACAAGGATGCGAAGCTGTCGTCCAAGTGGCCCCTCACCCTGGTGGCCTCAAGCAATACTACCTGCCAGGACGCAGGCCTGCGTCGTGGACCATCTAGCACAGCCGGCTGATGCTCGCGCTCATCACCTCCATGGGTCTAGCGTAGCTTCTAGTCAACTGATCTTGCGATTCGAGTGATCACTTAGCCCTTGGTTAGCGTTCGTAGGTGCGTAGGATTTCATACTACTCCTCGGCCCTCTACTGCACCTGCCTTTGGCTGTATGATAGGTGGGCCAGCCACCCCCTGGGGCCATGTCTCATTCACCCAAAGGCAGTTGCCGTAACTCAATGAAGTTGCGTCCCCCTCCGTGCCGGTGCAGTATAGTCATCTCACCGGACCTCTAGTTGGGGCCAAACGAGCGAAGTTTGATGTTTACTGGTTTATTGGTTCCCTTTGCATTTTGCGCCAAGTTATGACCTTTGATTTAACTAATGAAATGTTAATGCATGTAAACAAAATGTTGTGTAAGTCACCTTACGAAAACCAAATAATCCCAAAATACTTAGGCACGGTGCATTAACTCCCTCCTTGTTTCTTATTTCGTGACATATCAACCAATGAGAGATGTGGGTCGTGCATGCTTTCAATGACTTGAGACTAGTACCAAACATGACATGCAGTGTTTAGTTCATTGCCTGTAATCCTATTACAGTACTCTAGTTAGCAAAAAAACATTAAGTTCTCTCGCCGATAGGAATAAAACACCATGTATTTATTTACAGAGGGAGTAGTACATTTTTGGTGACATGCATTACTAGATATTGCTAGTCAATACTAAAATCCAGATGGACGTGGTAGTACTCCTAAATTCAGATGGTGGTGCTACTAGTACTAGTAGTACTACTACCAATGTAGTAGTCGGAGTACTAGCACTGTACTACCCGTTGGTCAAATTATTACGTGCTGCTCCCCACAGTGAAGTGACAAGACCCTGCGCCGGAGATGACACCTTAGTATAGGCGCTGTGTTCGGCATACCATAGTCAGCCTCACCGTCTGCAGTCATTATCATCATGGCTGTAGAGCTAGCCTTCTTACAACTAGCCCTGTTCGACATAATTTCCCGTGCGTAGATGCCCGTGCATTGCACGGAACACCAAGATTGGGGGTGGACGGCTCCGGCAGCGGCCATCGCGCCAGATTTTTCCACGGCCTTCTACTCCTAGATGTGGTGGGGAGGAGATGAGGCTGGTTGTGAGAGACAAGGTGTTGTTTGTAAATAGGGAAGAAGTGCGGGCATCTTTTTTGCAAAAATGGAGAAGCTTGGTTTGTATGCGTCAGATCTAGATCCAACGGCTATTGGTGAAAGATGGGAGGCACAACATCATCACAACTCAGGACCTGTTTGATTCGTAGGATTTTGAAAACGCAGGAATAGGACACGACAATATTACAAGTTTCAAAGTGATATTACAAATGTTACGAGTAATGCAGCACCTACGAAGAGGGAATTACTAGGAAGTTTACGTAAGAACTTTCGTTACTTTAGGTGGATGCAGCATTATCGTACAAACTAAAATCCACTGCCCTGACAAGTCCCTAATGGGCAAATAAGTTTTTGAGTCTCTGGCCACTTGATGTTTCAAAAACAAATTCAGATTCTGCGGAGACTTTGTCATTTAGGCTTAGACGCTTGCGGTGATCAGCACGCCATTCATTGTTGCGCCAGAGAACGCCAAACCTCATTACCTTGAGCACACTTGCCTCCAGAACAAAGAACCTGGCCAATCTAATCTCAGATGTGCTGCATCGGTAGTCGATCAAATCAATTTCTGGAAGATGGAGATCAAGGCATTCGATGAGATTGTTATAGTGCAACACATTTTTCACTTTCGGGTCTTTTTTTATCTGCAAAAGAAGAGAACATATTAGAGCAGATGGCTGCATAAGATTGTCGTGTCATCAAGAGGTAACAATATCATTCGCTCATACGATAGGGTTGGCCGGCTAGTGATATTTTTTCACTCTCCCTCTTTCTCTCTCTCTCTTTGTTTCCTCTCATTTAACTAGCAGCACGTGAAGAGCTTGGGCATTTGTTGCCTTCCACTATGTGGTCGATGCCATATTTCGCAAAAGTATGCCACATAATACACATCGATGTCAAATCAAAAGATTTTGGCACCGCTCTCGCGATGTGAGAGAGTTGGAACCGCTATGCACACAGACCCACATGTATAAACAAATCAATCAAACCAACTACACCAGCCTCTCACTCTCCCAAACAAGTGTTTTTTATTGCCTCAGTCCTCTCTCTCTCTCCCACGTAGTGTTTTTCATTGCGTGAGTTAATTTGGCACTGGAGCAAAGTAGGTGATCCAAATTGGGACACCAGGTGAGCAATGGAGGGGCATCGATGCCAAATGCATCACAAGTGAATTTGGCACATGTTTTGGCCTACATAGCCCACTTTTGTAATACTACCTCATATTTAGTATAAAATTTTGACCATAGATTTACCTAAGAAAATGCCAATGCATGTCACTAAAAATTACACCATTTGAAATTATGTTCAAATACGAATCCAACGATATAGTTCTTACTGACATGCATTAACATTTTGTCAGTTAAATCTATGGTCAAATTTTGATACTACAAAATTGGAAGAGTAAACCAGGACGGAGGTAGTACTTGCTTTTAGGGTAACCATAAGTTACTTTCCACTATGACTAGCCTAGGCTACTATAGTAGTACAGCATAAAAACGATGCAGGTGATCACGTGAGAAAAAATACTAAAAACATTTCTTTCGGTGCAGTGCGTAGATGCAGTTTTGAACACTACACTTGTCATCGTAATTTGGGAAAATTATGAAAAAATCGAGCTACATTGTGATTACCGTTTACTTATAGGAAAGAAGTTTCACCTCGATGAGTAGCTTCTCCATGCACGGAAAGCATGTAAGGAATCCAACAACTTGATCCAGATTGGGGCCGATAGATTTTAGTGCTAAGATCTTCACTGTGCGCATGGACTGGTTCAAGCTTGTGGGAATCATTTTCTGGAAGACGGCCGTAAATACATCAAGAAGAAATTTAAAAATGTTAATTTCAAGAAGACGGAGAAGAAGATGAGTGTTGTACCTGAACGATTACGGATCCAATAAAGAGTTCGGAGAATTTGGCAGATGAGTACACCAACGCTATCAATTTTAGCGCGTCAATGACCCTGATTTTTGTTGGACCTTCTAGATCCGATACAAGCAATCTCTCAAGGAAAGGCGCATTCTCAATGACCATAACATGGAACAGCTGGAGTGGTCTCTTCCCAATTGATGTCTTGTTGCGGGGCCAGCAATACACATAAAGCCATCGGAGATTCGTCGAGGCGATGTGGAGGCTAATGAACCCGTGGATCTGCTCAAGACGAAGGTACTCGAGCGTAGTACAGCTGCGGAGCAGGTGCTCCATAGCCTTCTTCGAGATGACAACATCGAAGAGGTCGAGCTGCTTGAGTTGAGGGAGAAGAAGAGCGGGCGCGGCATTAATCTAGCGAAGATAGCAGGAACTGAAGCTGGCGCGGTGCAGCATTGGCGTGAGGCGGAGCGCGGACGGCGGCAGAGAGCGACATCGTCCAGCTTCAAAGCTGAGCTCCTCGAGCTGATCTAGGGCGGGGGATAAGAACCACTCGTCGAACTTGGGTTGGACCTTGTAGTTGGTACTGAACATGTGGATGTCAAAGCGGATCAAGTTGTTCGATTCCTTACATGCTTTCTATGCACGGAGAAGCTACTCATCGAGGTGAAACTTCTTTCCTATAAGTAAACGATAATCACAGCGTAGCTCAATTTTTTCATAATTTTCCCAAATTACAATGACAAGTGTAGTGTTCAAAACTGCATCTACGCATTGCACCGAAAGAAATGTTTTTAGTATTTTTTCTCACATGATCACATGCATCATTTTTATGCTGTACTACTATAGTAGCCTAGGCTAGTCATAGTGGAAAGTAACTTATGGTTACCCTAAGAGCAAGTACTACCTCCGTCCTGGTTTACTCTTCCAATTTTGTAGTATCAAAATTTGACCATAGATTTAACTGACAAAATGTTAATGCATGTCACTAAGAAATATATCGTTGGATTCGTATTTGAACATAATTTCAAATGGTGCAATTTTTAGTGACATGCATTGGCATTTTCTTAGGTAAATCTATGGTCAAAATTTTATACTAAATACGAGGTAGTATTACAAAAGTGGGCTATGTAGGCCAAAAAATGTGCCAAATTCACTTGTGATGCATTTGGCTTCGATGCCCCTCCATTTCTCACCTGGTGTCCCAATCTGGATCACCTACTTTGCTCCGGTGCCAAATTAACTCACGCAATGAAAAACACTACGTGGGAGAGAGAGAGAGGACTGAGGCAATAAAAAACACTTGTTTGGGAGAGTGAGAGGCTGGTGTAGTTGGTTTGATTTATTTGTTTATACATGTGGGTCTGTGTGCATAGCGGTTCCAACTCTCTCACATCGCGAGAGCGGTGCCAAAATCTTTTGATTTGACATCGATGTGTATTATGTGGCATACTTTTGCGAAATATGGCATTGGCCACATAGTGGAAGGCAACAAATGCCCAAGCTCTTCACGTGCTGCGATGTGGAGACTAATGAACCCGTGAATCTGCTCAAGACGAAGGTACTGGAGCGTAGTACAGCTGCGGAGCAGGTGCTCCATAGCCTTCTTGGAGATGACAACGTCGAAGAGGTCGAGCTGCTTGAGTTGAGGGAGAAGAAGAGCAGGTGCGACATTAATCTGGGGAAGATAGCAGGAGCTGAAGCTGGCGCGGCGCAGCGTTGGCGTGAGGCGGAGCGCGGACGGCGGTAGAGAGCGACACCGTCTAGCTTCAAAGCTGAGCTCCTCGAGCTGATCTAGGGCGGGGGATAAGAACCACTCGTCGAACTTGGGTTGGACCTTGCAGTTGGTACTAAACATGCGGATGTCAAAGCGTTTGGCTGGCCCAGGGTGCGATGAAAGGATCTTGGAGACTGCAGCCATGTGTTTGTAATCCCGAGGTCGCAGAGGCAGCTGTCGACGGTGAGGTTGAGGGGGACGCGGCGCCAGAGGGGGCGCCACCACCAGGAGAGCAGGGCGGTCTGCACGGCAGATTTGGTGGGGAGGAGGCCGATGATGACAAGCAGCGTGTCGTCGGGGAGGCTGCTGATGAAGTCCAGGCTCGCCGGATGCGGTTTTGGCTCGAGCCGCCTCCGCTTGTTGGCTGCCTCGCCGTCCATCTCAACCGGCCGCGACGCCGCTGTACACATGTGCTGGTGTGTGTTGTGTGCTGGGTGTGCGCGAGTGCGTCCTTCTGTGCATGCCGCCGCGCAGTGGTCAATTGTGCGCGAGTGCGTCCTTCCCGTGCAAGAAGTTTATCCTCAATGTGCCCTCAATTTACTAGCGTGCGGGGTGCTACCCCGAGTGGTTTCAACTTTGTTTACTTCACCATGTGTCAGATGGGCCTCTAGTTTACTTATTTTCACCCACTGCCACATGGGCCAGCACACAAAGATACAGAACACGAGCTGACAAGGCAGCATGTGGATTGGTTGACCGGTCAACTAAACAATATACGGAGCTATACGCTGACACAGTGAGCATATAATCCATTGGTATAGAGAGTTCGAGTGAGAGGGGAGGCCCGTGAGAGATAGCAGAGAGAGAGAGAGAGAAAGAGCTACTCCCTCCGTTCGATAATATAGTTCCAACATTTTTTTAAGTCAAACTTTTGAAACTTTGACCAAGTTTATAAAGAAATTACTTATATCTACAATACCAAAGATAAATGATAGTATGAAGTAAGTACATGTTCTGATGAATCTAATGATCGTTCCAGATGTAAATGTTTTTCTCCACATATACCTGGTCAAACTTTTCTGAGGTTTGACTTTTCAAAACATCCATATGCTTATGGACGTGACAGAGTCCCTAACGAGACACACACACACACAGAGAGAGAGAGAGAGAGTTAAAAAAGTGTGTGTGCGTGTGTGAAAGAGACATGGACAACACACGATAAAAGTAGAGAAAAAGCGTACGTGTCTTATGCAAACATATCACACATGCATCTTCCACAACGGAGGCAAGGTGAGGAGACATGGACAACACACGATAAAAGTAGAGGAATCGAGAGAGCAAGACCCCTAGCACGTGGCCAAGAGGGGTCTGACAAACAAGGGAGAGAGGTCGAGAGAGACGTACGGAGAAAATGCTGATATGGGGAGGAGAGAGTGTATGTTTTTCATAGAGAGATCCCCTCGAGATCGTGATGGGACTACATGGGTGGGAGATCGAGTGACAAGGTGTGTTCGCGATAGAAGATGCCCCGAGAGATATCGAGATAGACGTATGGATGGAAGGAGACAATACGTGTGTTCCTGATGGCTAGTAAGAGATAATCATACTTAGGATCGAGGGGGGGAATGCTTGCGCCTATGATGGATTGAGGGATTATGGTACTTAGGGGGGGTGCGTGTCACATGGAGAGAGAACAAGGGAGGAGAGTGTTGGATGGGTCTATATGTATAGCGCGAGCGAGACATGTGTATGTGTGAACCAGGGAGATATAAGGCCAGTTTGGGGTTGTGGCTGGATTTCATGCATGCTTGTTTGGTTGCTACCCTGTGAAAAAGAAAGCCCGCCTGGCCTGGGTTCCCTTGCACTTTAATTAGCCTGGCTCAACTCCAGACACTGCAAGTAGCCTGGCCCAGGCGACCGATTTCGAACGCCTGGCCGTGCCTGGTCATGTGGCCACGAGGCTAACAGCAACATGGATGGATATTAGCATTAAATAATTGATGCATGAATTGATTGATGAGACGTTGATGCTTTGCTTGGCCCAGGCATGAACCAAACGCTTCAGCACCACACAAGCCTGGCCAGGCAGAAATATTTTACATCTCACGTCCACACCAGGCAGTACCGGCCATCAAGGCATGAGGGTCAGGTCACGAACCAAACTGACCAATAAAGTTTGAGAGAGATTGAGGAGCCCCGATAAGGCTGAGCGGTGCGTCAGTTAGCTGAGAGGGGGAAAGAGATATTCCATCCGCTCGATAATGCAGTGCATGTAAATTTTTTAGAAGTCAAACTTTGGAAACTTTGATCAGGTTTACGCAAATGTTATTTATATCTACAATACCAAATATACATCATACAAAACTACATCTCATGGTGAATCTAATGGTATATGTTTGCCGTACTAGATGTAATTCTTTTTCTCCATGTACATGGTCAAACTTTGTGATGTTTGACTTTTCAATAAATCTGTATGCTATGGACCGAGGAGAGTGCCTCAGTCGAGATAGATCAAGTGCATGTGAAGGAGAATGAGTAAGTGTGCAAAAAGAGTATGCATGTGAAAGAGAAAGTGACAACAAACGATAAATTAGAAAGAGAGAGTGTTTTTTCGTTTCTTATGCGAACATATCACACATGCATCTCCGAGATGGAAAAGCGAGGCGAGGAGATACATGAAGATAGCTAGTGTGTGATTGTTTGCAACGGAGAGAGACACCCCTGTAGCACATGTCCAATAGAGGTGTGGCCAACAAGGAACAAAGGTCGAGAGGGACACATGGATGGCATGGACGCATGGGGAGGGAGATAGGGTGTGTTTGTGATAGAGAGATCCCGTTGAGATCGTGAGGGGACTATATGGGTGGGAGATCGAGGGAGTGCGTGCACGATAGAAAGATGCCCCGAGAGAAATCGAGATAGACCATGCACATGTTTGTGATGGAGACTAAGATTAGCTAGTCATATACATATAGGGGGACTATGTGTGCCTACAATTGAGTGAGAGACCATCATACTTGGCTAGTTGGGCATGAGATTATGTGTGTGCGCGTGTCATATGGAGAGAGAACGAGGGGGAGAGATAGAGTTTTAGATGGGCCTATCGAGTGCGAACGAGATATGCATGTGTATGTGTGACCCAGGTGGATGGAGAGTTTGAGACAGGGGGAAGAGCTCTGAGATGACATAGTGGTGCGTGAGAGAGTTACAGGTAAAGAGCCAAGGAATCTATGTGCGTACGATGAGTGCACCCAAGATATCTAGCTTGGACTAGCTAGAGTATCATACATAGTGTGCGAGAGCGACCTATAGATGGTGTATATATGCATGCGAACTAGAAAGACCCCCCCCCCATACACACAAAGAGAGAGAGAGAGAGAGTGAGAGAGCGAGAGAGATGGAGAGAAAGGGAGAGGGACCAACAAGGTTTTTGTGTCGGATGTATGCGACAAAATTGAAGATTGTCGGCGAGAGAGAGAGAGAGAACAGGAGTCCGGGAGAGGGAGAGGTCGCGTTTTATGCATCAAATACTGATATAAACCATGTTTCGATATAAACTTGCATTCAAATATTTAAATTGGAGAACATGTTGTCTGCAATCCACACATGAACGGATATATGCGTATATCAAACAAGTTCATTAATTTGACTTTCAACATGTTCATGGAGAACTATAATACTGTACAACATGCTACTCGATTGAGGTGTTCAATTTTGGATTTAGTTCACTATTTTGACCTACTGAACGAGCTATTTCATTGAATCGAGATATTTCATTTTGGGTTTGATACGCGTTTTTGAGTGGGTCACCTATTTGTCATATAGTAAATCGCTAGCAATGAGCATGTAAAAACACATTACTCCCGAGCATCATCTCTCCATCTAAAAAAGAAGTGGCAAGCTAATATTTCAAAATTTGATCCGAATCGACTTGGTAAGGTAGACGTGGATGCTCGTTCTCCCAAAATTTGAACGAACCGTTAAACATCCTCTCTGCTCGGTGGAATTCGCCCGAGAAAATAAATGGGAGACGTGAAATTACCGTCCTATGTGGGACACGCATCAATTGGCCCGTTGTACATCGAGGGTAGGTTCGTAACTTCATCCAAGCGCGCCTTCTCCTCGGCCGAAATGAAATGTGCCGAATAATTCATAAACCATGGTCGGCAAAACACGCTCTCCTCGCCTGAAATAGCTCGCGCCCACTATTTCAAAACATGCTCTCCTTGCCCGAAATCGCTCGCGCCCACTATAGTTCAAAACACGCCCTCCTCGCCCGAAATCGCTCCCGCCCACTATTTGGGGAGAAGCAAAGTTACTCTACTATCCCCGACCCTCAGTACACAGACCCAAGTCGAGAAGCCTATAGGCAAGGGTAGAACTGTAACTCCCCCTCACATTTCAGACAAATGCGTCCATAAGACATGGTTCCACTCCCCTCCCAATTCCCCCCCCCCCGCTCACACCCATTAATACCTCGTGGGCGCCAAATCACCTTCTCCCCGGGAAGCTCCCTTCTCCCGAGCCGTGAAACCTCAGCCCCACCTCCATGGCGCCCCCCACCGCACCAATTTCACAGCCGCCCTCCTCCCTAATGCCGGAGACGTTGTCCATTTGCCGTCGTGCACTGGGCCGTGTGCCTCTTACTCCATGCTGCTGGTGCTGCCTCGACGACGGCCGCCTGAACCGTACCGAAGCCGATTCACCCTCGCCGTTGTTCACGGTGCCGGAGCGGCTCCAACTTCGGATCCGTCCAGAGTCCTGGCGCTGCTTCGGCGTAGCCGTCGACCGTCGCGACATCGCTCTTTCCCTGCCGCCGGTCGCCACCGCAACCGCGCCGGCCTCACAGACTCGGCAGTTGGACCTGCCTACTTCACCATGCCGCAGATAGGTCGCACCCTCATCTCAAATCACTTTATTTAGGCGTCAGTTGACTGAATTTTTATTCTGGGCCAATCGATTTGCAATGGGAAGCAGCACCCCTCGAGGTGGCGGAGCTCCTAGGCTACCGGTTGGCTGGTGTCTAACGTAAGGGTGCGGTGCCGCAAGTTCGCCGCGGAAGCAGCGCTTAGATGGCTATCTTTTAGAGTTGCATGGGTTGAAGGTAATGCTTTGCTCTGTGACTCGAGGACCAACCCAGCATCATATTTCTGTTTGCTCCAGCTCCACTCAATGATTCTTGTCCTCTACCAGCATCATATTAGACATGCTGCTTTGCTCTGTGACTCGAGGACCAACCCATTTGTATCACATGTCCAGAAGAGCCCTTCTTGGAAATTGATGTCAAAGGGGGAGAGAGAGATCACATCAAAGCTTAATCCTTCCTATAGGGGGGGAAGAGAGAATACTCAGGGGGAGAGAGTTTCTCAACTAGGAGAAAGTAAAATCATCAAAGACCCCAAATGCTTGGTGTTCAATAGGAGAGATGTCACATGTCTTTAAGAGGGGAAAGACATGTTAGGTTGCTTGCTTTAGCTCAAGCTCTGTTGTTTCCTTTTTGTTGATCTGATTTTCTGTTCCCTATCTTCTCCCAATATCCCATGCAGATTCAGGGGGAGCAAGACATCTAAGGGAAGGAAATCTCTGATTTTATTGCATATCTTTACCTTTGGGGACATGTCTATATCCAATGTGTTACTTAGTACTCACTCTACGTGTCATCCCAGTCTTGGTTCTCTTGTGGTTTCTCTTGCTTGCTCTGGTCAGTAGGTGTATCTGTGTTATTTAACCTTGTTTGCACAAGTTCATCCCATCCTAAGCCAACTCAAGACCACAAGGTAAGTATATGCATCACAGTCATGTGAATGAGAAGTTCTTGCCGATGTACATACTGTTTGCAAGAAGGACTCATGAGCATGAAGGTACATTTCTCACATTCACATCATTTGCTCTGATGCATATAGCCAAGATACATGTAACTCATTGCTTACTCTGTCATGTTTATGCATTCACATGCTCCTATATTCAATATTCACATGATTGCATACATGTAGGGGGAGCCTATGCATGTTACATGTCTTTCCAAAGTTGTACTTGCTATTCTCTATATCTTTATCTAAAGCTTTGATGTATGTGGTCATCAATTACCAAAAAGGGGGAGATTGAAAGCACAAGTGCTCCCTGGGTGGTTTTGGTAATTAATGTCAACATATCTCTTGTTAGACTAACACTTTTACCTAGTATGTTTCAGATAAGTTCAATAATGGAGTGGCATGGACTAGAGGATGTGGAACCCCTTCAAGATGCTAAGGACAAAGGATTGGCTGAAGCTTCAAGATCAAGACTCTACATTTTCTATTTTAGTGATCCAAGATCACATTGAGTCTATAAGAAAAGCCAATACTATCAAGAGGGGATGAGGTGTTGCTTAATGGCTTGCTTGCTCAAAGTGCTTAGTGATATGCTCCAAAACCCTCAACTACCTTCCCACATCCACATATGACCTAAACCAAAAGTCAAACTCGGCCCCACCGATTCTATCTATCCGGCGCCACCGAGTTTCAGATGTCATAGCCACTGCCACAAACCCTAGCAAATCGGATTCACCGATAGGGATCTCGGTCTCACCGAGATGGGATTGTAATCTCTCTCTGTATGTCCATTACCAAAATCGGTCTCACCGAGTTTGACCAATCGGTACTACCGAGATTACAATGCAAACCCTCTGGTTAGCTTATTACCAAAATCGGTCCCACCGAGTTTGTGTAATCAGTCTCACCGAGTTTTCCTGACCAACTCTCTGGTTAGCTTATTACCAAAATCGGTCCCACCGAGTTTGTGTAATTGGTCACACCGAGATTACGTTATGACCTAACCCTAACCATATCGGTCCTACCGAGTTGCATCTCAGTCCCACCGAAAATCCTAACGGTCACTAGGTTTGCTGAATCGGTCCGACCTAGTTTAACCATTCGGTCCCACCGAGTTTGGCAAATTGTGTGTAACGATTAGATTCTGTGTGGAGGCTATATATACCCCTCCACCCACTCTTCATTAGTGGAGAGAGCCATCAGAACATACCTACACTTCCAATACACATTTTCTAAGAGAGAACCACCTACACTTGTGTTGAGGTCAAGATATTCCATTCCAACCATATGAATCTTGATCTCTAGACTTCCCCAAGTTGCTTTCCACTCAAATCTTCTTTCCACCAAATCCAAATCCCGTGAGAGAGAGTTGAGTGTTGAGGAGACTATCATTTGAAGCACAAGTGCAAGGAGTTCATCATCAACACACCATTTGTTACTTCTTGGAGAGTGGTGTCTCCTAGATTGGCTAGGTGTCACTTGGGAGCCTCCAACAAGATTATGGAGTTGAACCAAGGAGTTTGTAAGGGCAAGGAGATCGCCTACTTCGTGAAGATCTACCGCTAGTGACGCAAGTCCTTCGTGGGCGACGGCCGTGATGGAATAGACAAGGTTGCTTCTTCGTGGACCCTTCGTGGGTGGAGCCCTCCGTGGACTTGCGCAACCGTTACCCTCCATGGGTTGAAGTCTCCATCAACGTGGATGTACGATAGCACCACCTATCGGAATCACGACAAAAACATCCGTGTCTCCAATTGCGTTTGAACACTCCAAACCGTTCTCTTTACATTCTTGCAAGTTGCATGCTTTACTTTCCGCTGCTCATATACTCATTGCATGCTTGCTTGATATGTATTGTGTTTGTTAAACTTATGCTTAAACTCCACTTGAACTTAAGAATATTAAAAACTGCAACTTTTGGCACTTAGTGTCTAATCACCCCCCTCTAGACACCTCTTCTCGATCCTTTCAATTGGTATCAGAGCTTTTGTCTCCATTGCCTTGGTTTAAACACCATTGGAGGAAGATGGATGTGTCTACTTTGGGGAGTCTTAGACATAGAGTGTCTATTCTTGATGGAGGGTATTTTGATGAGTGGAAAAATGAAATGCTTGAAATTTTCAATGAATATCATTTGAACAAGTACATTACTAGCCCTTGTGCACCTCATGTTGATCCTTTGCACCCTACCCTAGATGAAGATATTGACATGATTCGCAATCCTAGAACTGTTAATCTTATCACTAGAGGCTTGCCTAGAAACCTGATTGGATGTTTGCCGACTCTTAATTAAGTGTGCCTACACCATATGGAAATTTCTTGAGGAACTCTTTCCTAATTACTCCTTGAAGGATCTAGATGAAATCCTCCATAAGTCTATTGCTTTGATTAAGATGAGTTCCAATGATCCCAAATTTGGTGACTGCTTATTTGAGCTTACTAATCTTACGAGTGCCAAAGGAGATGTTGGAATCATTAGCAATATCATTTCCAGAGCTATTAGAATTCACAAAGATAACTATAGAAATGATCATTTATCTAATGAATTGCCCTCTCTAGGAATTGATCAATCACAAGATGATGTTGAACATGAATACTCGGATGATGATGATGATGATGATGATGATGATGATGATGATGATGATAGTGACTATGATCTCGATGATGCGATGAGACACTTTGGTCTTATGGCAAATCTTCGCGGCTACATGGCTGGAGGAAAGGAATGGGTCCTTGATAGTGGATGTACTGATCATATGACCGGAGATAAAGACATGTTCCGTGAGCTTGCTGAAAATGACGGCCCTCAAAAGGATGTCACTTTTGGTGATAATTCAAAGGGTAAGGTGGTTGGCCTTGGTAAGGTGGCCATCTCACATGATAGCTCCATACAAAATGTTATGCTCGTTGAATCTCTTGGCTACAACTTACTTTCAGTATCTAGACTTGCTGATTTCGGTTTCAATGTCTTATTCACTAAAGTAGACTGCCAAGTGTTTCGTAGAGATAATCATAAAATGGTCTTTACCGGTATACGAAGAGGAGCTCTTTACATTGTTGATTTCACTAAAAAGGCTCAACCTAAAACTTGCTTAATTGCCCAATCTTCTAAAGGCTGGTTGTGTCATAGAAGACTAGGTCATGTTGGTATGCGAACTCTTGATAAGCTTATTAAAGGAGATCATATCCTCGGAATAAAAGATGTCATATTTGACAAGGATTGACTTTGTAGTTGTTGTCAAGCAGGGAAACCAGTTGGACGAAGTCACCGTGCGAAGAACATCATGACCACAAGAAGACCACTCAAGCTACTTCACATGGATCTCTTTGGTCCCAATGCCTACAAGAGTCTCGGTGGTAACTCATTTGGTCTAGTCATAGTTGATGATTTTTCAAGATTTACGTGGGTGTTCTTTCTTGATGACAAATCGCAGGTCCAAAAGATCTTCAAAAACTTCGC
The DNA here is from genome assembly GCF_018294505.1 of Triticum aestivum. Lineage (NCBI taxonomy): Eukaryota > Viridiplantae > Streptophyta > Magnoliopsida > Poales > Poaceae > Triticum > Triticum aestivum. The sequence continues at coordinate 98,892,886 of NC_057812.1, forward strand.
TAGGAAGGCCCACATTCAGTTTGACGTGAAGATCAAGAAGGTTCGGAGCGACAACGGAACGGAGTTCAAGAACGCAAATGTGTACACCTTTCTTGACGAAGAAGGGATTTCACACGAGTTCTTGGCTACGTACACACCTCAACAAAATGGAGTTGTTGAAAGGAAGAACCGGACTCTTATCGAGATTGCAAGAATGATGCTTGATGAGTACAAAACGCCAAAGCACTTTTGGGCGGAAGCGGTTGAGATAGCTTGTCATGCAACAAATCGCTTGTATCTTCACAAGCTACTCGGCAAGACGGCATACGAGCTCCTCACCGATAACAAACCCCAAGTTGGATACTTTCGAGTATTCGGCTCAAAGTGCTACATTCTTGATAAGCATCGTCGTTCTAAATTTGCTCCCAAGTTGTGGCATAGAAGACTAGGTCATGTTGGTATGCGAAATCTTGATAAGCTTATTAAAGGTGATCATATCCTTGGAATAAAAGATGTCATATTTGACAAGGATAGACTTTGTAGTGCTTGTCAAGCAGGGAAACAAGTTGGACGAAGTCACCGTGCGAAGAACATCATGACCACAAGAAGACCACTCGAGCTACTTCACATGGATCTCTTTGGTCCCAATGCCTACAAGAGTCTCGGTGGTAACTCATTTGGTCTAGTCATAGTTGATGATTTTTCAAGATTTACGTGGGTGTTCTTTCTTAATGACAAATCGCAGGTCCAAAAGATCTTCAAAAATTTCGCTAGGAAGGCCCAAAATCAGTTTGACGTGAAGATCAAGAAGGTTCGGAGCGACAACGGAACGGAGTTCAAGAACGCAAATGTGTACACCTTTCTTGACGAAGAAGGGATTTCACATGAGTTCTTGGCTACGTACACACCTCAACAATATGGAGTTGTTGAAAGGAAGAACCGGACTCTTATCGCGATGGCAAGAATGATGCTTGATGAGTACAAAACGCCAAAGCACTTTTGGGCGGAAGCGGTTGAGATAGCTTGTCATGCAACAAATCGCTTGTATCTTCACAAGCTACTCGGCAAGACAGCATACGAGCTCCTCACCGGTAACAAACCCCAAGTTGGATACTTTCAAGTATTCGGCTGAAAGTGCTACATTCTTGATAAGCATCGTCGTTCTAAATTTGCTCCTAAATCTCATGAAGGTTTCCTACTTGGTTATGGCTCAAACTCTCACACTTACCGTGTCTACAGCAATTTCACCCGAAAGGTTGAAGAGACGGTAGATGTGAAGTTTGATGAATCTAATGGCTCGCAAGTAGAGCAATTGCCAATTGATGTAGGAGACAAAGACCCTTCGGAAGCAATTCAAGACTTGTCCATTGGCAAGATTCGTCCAATGGAAGTGAAGGAGAGTACCTCGTCCGTCCAAGTGGAAGCTTCTACCTCACGACAAGGTGAACCAAGAGTTGATACGGAAGCATCCACAAGTGGGACACGCCAAGATGAAGAAAACGAGGAAGGGCACCAAGATGAACATCAACAACCTCCTTCTCCACCATGACAAGAGAACGACAACGTCAACAATGAAGAAGGCTAAGAAGAAGAACAAGATGAAGAGGATGTTCCACCCCGACCCAAGCAAAAGCTTTCACGAGTTCGAGCAAGAATTGCCAAGATCATCCCGTCGAGCAAATCTACAATGATATCCAAACTGGGAGAATCACTTGCTCTAAAACTCGTTTAGCTAACTTTTGTGAACATTACTCATTCATCTCTAGCATTGAACCTATGAAGGTTGAAGAAGCATTGGAGGATCCGGACTGGATAAACGCTATGCATGAAGAGCTACACAACTTTGAGAGAAATCAAGTGTGGACATTGGTCGAGAAGCCCGACAACAACCACAACATCATTGGTACCAAATGGGTGTTTCGCAACAAGCAAGATGAAGATGGACAAGTGGTTCGCAACAAAGCACGTCTCGTCGCCCAAGGCTACACACAAGTTGAAGGTATGGACTATGGTGAGACATATGCTCCCGTTGCTAGACTTGAGTCCATTCGCATCTTACTTGCTTATGCTAATCACCATAATATCACCTTGTGCCAAATGGACATTAAAAGTGCTTTTCTAAATGGCAAAATCGAGGAGGAAGTTTATGTTAAGCAACCTCCCGGCTTCTTCAATCCTAAGAAACCTAATCATGTGTACAAACTTCACAAAGCCCTTTATGGTCTTAAACAAGCTCCTAGAGCATGGTATAAATACTTGACCAAGTTCCTTATTTAAAAAGGCTTTGAAATTGGTAAAATTGATTCTACTCTTTTTACTAAAAGGGTTAATGGAGAACTATTTGTGTGCCAAATTTATGTTGATGATATCATATTTGGCTCAACTAACCCTCTTTTTAGTGAGAAGTTTGGAAAGCTAATGTCGGAGAAGTTTGAGATGTCTATGATGAGTGAACTCAAATTCTTTCTCGGTTTGCAAATCAAGAAAACTAAGGAAGGTACCTTTGTGTCTCAAATGAAGTACACCAAGGACTTATTCAAGAAGTTTAATATGCAAGAATGCAAAGGTATGACTACACCCATGCCAACTAGTGGACATCTTTATTTGAGCAAAGATGGTGAGCCGGTTGATCAAAAGGTTTATAGCTCTATGATTGGTTCATTGTTATATCTATGTGCCTCTCATCCCGATATTATGCTAAGTGTGTGCATGTGTGCATGGTATCAAGCTGCTCCTAAAGAGTGTCATCTTAAGGCTGTGAAAAGGACAGTGAGATACCTAATCCATACACCAAATTTTGGCATTTGGTATCCTAAGAGGTCCTCTTTTGATCTTGTTGGCTACTCTGATTAGGACTATGACGGAGACAAGGTTGATAGAAAATCCACTTCGGGTACTTGTTAATTCCTTGGTAGATCTCTTGTGTCTTGGTCTTCCAAGAAACAAAACTCGGTATCCTTATCCACCACCGAAGTGGAATACATTGCCGCTGGTTCATGTTGTGCTCAATTACTTTGGATGACCCAAACTCTTAAAGATTATGGGATATATGTGAAACATGTTCCATTTCTATGTGGCAATGAAAGTGCTATTGAGATTGCTCACAATCCCGTGCAACATACTCGAACTAAGCATATTAAAGTTCGTCATCATTTCATTCGAGAACATGTTGCAAAAGGGGACATTAACCTTAAGCATGTTCGCACCGATAAGCAATTGGCGGGTATATTCACTAAACCACTTGATGAGAAAGTGTTTTGCAGGTTGAGAGGTGAATTGAACATCATTGATGCTTCAAACTTGGAGTAGCAACTCCATTTGATACATGCGGGGCATGAGCCTATGACTAATCCTTGATATTTCTCTTATGATGCTATTCATATGTCTTGGATATATTTGTACCTTGCATGTTATCTAACCCATGTAGGTACTTGGTTGAATCTAAATATATGAGATTGTAACTCACTCACATCTTGAGCAATCTCTACATCACCAAGTCTCTACACAATGGTGGTTGAAGACAAGGAAGCACGAAACCATTCAAACATATCCTTTGGCAAATTCTATGTTGAGTCTCATGATTGTCGTTTTGGATACACAAGTGCTCTTCCTTGCAAAGCTAACCCATGTAGGTAGCTGAACTCAAACTCCAAGCGGTGCTCCCAACCCTTGATGAACTACATCCACCTTGAGCAACCCACACAAGTTCAACTACATGAGCAAGATCAACACCACCACCCAAGGTATGTTATTCCATCTTAGAGAAGCTTTACTCCAGGTCATGAGTCAAAGCTACTCGACAAGATGTGAATACATCAAAAGGCTTAAACAAAAAATGGTAACCCCATTTTGAGCTTAAACGATGAATATGACCTATGATCAAGTGCTCTCACTTGACTCCTAAGTCAATATACTCTAACATAGGTGACTTTGTCGCCGACCATTTCTAGATGAAGTTTTCTAGTGTTTCTTCGTGCTTTTGCATTTGCATATTTGTTTCCCCTTTCAAAAAAAACTTCATCTAGAACTTTTAGTTTCTTTTCTTTCCTTTTTGTTCTGCATTTTCTGCATCAAATTCTTTGCAAATCTTTCAGTAAATTCCTTGCATATCCTTGTGAGATCTTACTTGTCTAGTGAGCTGAGGTGACAAGTGGTTTCACTCTAATGAACTCGGTCACACCTGTTTGTTCTCTTCGGCCCAACCGAAATCTTTCGATGCAACCGAAGCACACAACTCAGAGACACCGATTCCACCACAGGAAAACCAACTTGTCACTTATTCCTGATTTCTGTTTGCTCCAGATCCACTCAATGATTCTTGTCCTCTACCAGCATCATATTAGACATGCTGCTTTGCTCTGTGACTCGAGGACCAACCCATTTGTATCACATGTCCAGAAGAGCCCTTCTTGGAAATTGATGTCAAAGGGGGAGAGAGAGAGATCACATCAAAGCTTAATCCTTCCTATAGGGGGGAAAAGAGAGAATACTCAGGGGGAGAGAGTTTCTCAACTAGGAGAAAGTAAAATAATCAAAGACCCTAGATGCTTGGTGTTCAAGAGGAGAGATGTCACATGTCTTTAAGAGGGGAAAGACATGTTTGGTTGCTTGCTTTAGCTCAAGCTCTGTTGTTTCCTTTTTTGTTGCTCTGATTTTCTGTTCCCTATCTTCTCCCAATATCCCATGCAGATTTAGGGGGAGCAAGACATCTAAGGGAAGGAAATCTCTGATTTTATTGCATATCTTTACCTTTGGGGACATGTCTATATCCAATGTGGTACTTAGTACTCACTCTACGTGTCATCCCAGTCTTGGTTCTCTTGTGGTTTCTCTTGCTTGCTCTGGTTAGTAGGTGTATCTATGTTATTTAACCTTGTTTGCACAGGTTCATCCCATCCTAAGCCAACTCAAGACCACAAGGTAAGTATATGCATCACAGTCATGCGAATTAGAAGTTCTTGTCGATGTACATACTGTTTGCAAGAAGGACTCATGAGCATGAAGGTACATTTCTCACATTCACATCATTTGCTCTGATGCATATAACCAAGATACATGTAACTCATTGCTTACTCTGTCATGTTTACGCATTCACATGCTCCTATATTCAATATTCACATGATTGCATATATGTAGGGGGAGCCTATGCATGTTACATGTCTTTCCAAAGCTTTACTTGCTATTCACTATATCTTTATCTAAAGCTTTGATGTATGTTGTCATCAATTACCAAAAAGGGGGAGATTGAAAGCACAAGTGCTCCCTGGGTGGTTTTGGTAATTAATGTCAACATATCTCTTGTTGGACTAACACATTTACCTAGTATGTTTCAGATAAGTTCAACAATGGAGTGGCATGGACTAGAGGATGTGGAACCCCTTCAAGATGCTAAGGACAAAGGATTGGCTCAAGCTTCAAGATCAATATTGTACATTTTATATTTTAGTGATCCAAGATCACATTGAGTCTATAGGAAAAGCCAATATTATCAAGAGGGGATGAGGTGTTGCTTAATGGCTTGCTTGCTCAAAGTGCTTAGTGATATGCTCCAAAACCCTCAACTACCTTCCCACATCCACATATGACCTAAACCAAAAGTCAAACTCGGCCCCACCGATTCTATCTATCCGGCGCCATCGAGTTTCAGATGTCATAGCCACTGCCACAAACCCTAGCAAATCGGTTTCACCGATAGGGATCTCGGTCTCATCGAGATGGGATTGTAATCTCTCTGTGTATGTCCATTACCAAAATCGGTGTCATCGAGTTTGAGCAATCGGTACTACCGAGATTACAATGCAAACCCTCTGGTTAGCTTATTACCAAAATCGGTCCCACCGAGTCTGTGTAATCGGTCTCATCGAGTTTTCCTGACCAACTCTCTGGTTAGCTTATTACCAAAATCGGTCCCACTGAGTTTGTGTAATTGGTCACACCGAGATTACGTTATGCCCTAACCCTAACCATATCGGTCCTACCGAGTTGCATCTCAGTCCCACCGAAAATCCTAACGGTCACTAGGTTTGCTGAATCGGTCCGGCCGAGTTTAACCATTCGGTCCCACCGAGTTTGGCAAATTGTGTGTAACGGTTAGATTCTGTGTGGAGGCTATATATACCCCTCCACCCACTCTTCATTAGTGGAGAGAGCCATCAGAACATACCTACACTTCCAATACACATTTTCTGAGAGAGAACCACCTACACTTGTGTTGAGGTCAAGATATTCCATTCCAACCATATGAATCTTGATCTCTAGCCTTCCCCAAGTTGCTTTCCACTCAAATCTTCTTTCCACCAAATCCAAATCCTGTGAGAGAGAGTTGAGTGTTGGGGAGACTATCATTTGAAGCACAAGTGCAAGGAGTTCATCATCAACACACCATTTGTTACTTCTTGGAGAGTGGTGTCTCCTAGATTGGCTAGGTCTCACTTGGGAGCCTCCAACAAGATTGTGGAGTTGAACCAAAGAGTTTTAAGGGCAAGGAGATCGCCTACTTCGTGAAGATCTACCGCTAGTGACGCAAGTCCTTCGTGGGCGACGGCCGTGATGGAATAGACAAGGTTGCTTCTTCATGGACCCTTCGTGGGTGGAGCCCTCCATTGACTTGCGCAACCGTTACCCTCCGTGGGTTGAAGTCTCCATCAACGTGGATGTACGATAGCACCACCTATCGGAATCACGACAAAAACATCCATGTCTCCAATTGCGTTTGAACACTCCAAACCCTTCTCTTTACATTCTTGCAAGTTGCATGCTTTACTTTCCGCTGCTCATATACTCATTGCATGCTTGCTTGATATGTATTGTGTTTGTTAAACTTATGCTTAAACTCCACTTGAACTTAAGAATATTAAAAACTGCAACTTTTGGCACTTAGTGTCTAATCACCCCCCCCCCTCTAGACACATCTTCTCGATCCTTTCAATTGGTATCAGAGCTTTTGTCTCCATTGCATTGGTTTAAACACCATTGGAGGAAGATGGATGTGTCTACTTTGGGGAGTCTTAGACATAGAGTGCCTATTCTTGATGGAGAGTATTTTCATGAGTGGAAAAATGAAATGCTTGAAATTTTCAATGAATATCATTTGAACAAGTACATTACTAGCCCTTGTGCACCTCATGTTGATCCTTTGCACTCTACCCTAGATGAAGATATTGACATGATTCGCAATCTTAGAACTGTTAATCTTATCACTAGAGGCTTGCCTGGAAACTTGATTGGATGTTTGCTGACTCTTAAGTGTGCCTACACCATATGGAAATTTCTTGAGGAACTCTTTCCTAATTACTCCTTGAAAGATCTAGATGAAATCCTCCATAAGTCTATTGCTTTGATTAAGATGAGTTCCAATGATCCCAAATTTGGTGACTGCTTATTTGAGCTTACTAATCTTACGAGTGCCAAAGGAGATGTTGGAATCATTAGCAATATCATTTCTAGAGCTATTAGAATTCACAAAGATAACTATGGAAATGATCATTTATCTAATGAATTGCCCTCTCTAGGAATTGATCAATCACAAGATGATGTTGAACATGAATACTCGGATGATGATGATGATGATGATGATGATGATAGTGACTATGATCTCGATGATGCGATGAGACACTTTGGTCTTATGGCAAATCTTCGCGGCTACATGGCTGGAGGAAAGGAATGGGTCCTTGATAGTGGATGTACTGATCATATGACCGGAGATAAAGACATGTTCCGTGAGCTTGCTAAAAATGAAGGCCCTCGAAAGTATGTCACTTTTGGTGATAATTCAAAGGGTAAGGTGGTTGGCCTTGGCAAGGTGGCCATCTCACATGATAGCTCCATACAAAATGTCATGCTCGTTGAATCTCTTGGCTACAACTTACTTTCAGTATCTAGACTTGCTGATTTCGGTTTCAATGTCTTATTCACTGAAGTAGACTGCCAAGTGTTTCGTAGAGATAATCATAAAATGGTCTTTACCGGTATACGAAGAGGAGATCTTTACATTGTTGATTTCACTAAAAAGGCTCAACCTAAAACTTGCTTAATTACCCAATCTTCTAAAGGCTGGTTGTGGCATAGAAGACTAGGTCATGTTGGTATGCGAACTCTTGATAAGCTTATTAAAGGAGATCATATCCTTGGAATAAAAGATGTCATATTTGACAAGGATTGACTTTGTAGTTGTTGTCAAGCAGGGAAACCAGTTGGACGAAGTCACCGTGCGAAGAACATCATGACCACAAGAAGACCACTCAAGCTACTTCACATGGATCTCTTTGGTCCCAATGCCTACAAGAGTCTCGGTGGTAACTCATTTGGTCTAGTCATAGTTGATGATTTTTCAAGATTTACGTGGGTGTTCTTTCTTGATGACAAATCGCAGGTCCAAAAGATCTTCAAAAACTTCGCTAGGAAGGCCCACATTCAGTTTGACGTGAAGATCAAGAAGGTTCGGAGCGACAACGGAACGGAGTTCAAGAACGCAAATGTGTACACCTTTCTTGACGAAGAAGGGATTTCACACGAGTTCTTGGCTACGTACACACCTCAACAAAATGGAGTTGTTGAAAGGAAGAACCGGACTCTTATCGAGATTGCAAGAATGACGCTTGATGAGTACAAAATGCCAAAGCACTTTTGGGCGGAAGCGGTTGAGATAGCTTGTCATGCAACAAATCGCTTGTATCTTCACAAGCTACTCGGCAAGACGGCATACGAGCTCCTCACCGATAACAAACCCCAAGTTGGATACTTTCGAGTATTCAGCTCAAAGTGCTACATTCTTGATAAGCATCATCGTTCTAAATTTGCTCCTAAATCTCATGAAGGTACTTGGTTATGGCTCAAACTCGCACACTTACCGTGTCTACAACAATTTCACCCGAAAGGTTGAAGAGACGGTAGATGTGAAGTTTGATGAATCTAATGGCTCGCAAGTAGAGCAATTGCCAATTGATGTAGGAGACAAAGACCCTTCGGAAGCAATTCAAGACTTGTCCATTGGCAAGATTCGTCCAACGGAAGTGAAGGAGAGTACCTCGTCCGTCCAAGTGGAAGCTTCTACCTCATGACAAGGTGAACCAAGAGTTGATACGGAAGCATCCACAAGTGGGACACGCCAAGATGAAGAAAACGAGGAAGGGCACCAAGATGAACATCAACAACCTCCTTCTCCACCAAGACAAGAGAACGACAACGTCAACAATGAAGAAGGCCAAGAAGAAGAACAAGATGAAGAGGATGTTCCACCCCGACCCAAGCAAAAGCTTTCACGAATTCGAGCAAGAATTGCCAAGATCATCCCGTCGAGCAAATCTACAATGATATCCAAACCGGGAGAATCACTCGCTCTAAAACTCGTTTAGCTAACTTTTGTGAACATTACTCATTCATCTCTAGCATTGAACCTATGAAGGTTGAAGAAGCATTGGAGGATCCGGACTGGATAAACGCTATGCATGAAGAGCTACACAACTTTGAGAGAAATCAAGTGTGGACATTGGTCGAGAAGCCCGACAACAACCACAACATCATTGGTACCAAATGGGTGTTTTGCAACAAGCAAGATGAAGATGGACAAGTGGTTCGCAACAAAGCACGTCTCGTTGCCCAAGGCTACACACAAGTTGAAGGTATGTACTATGGTGAGATATATGCTCCCGTTGCTAGACTTGAGTCCATTCGCATCTTACTTGCTTATGCTAATCACCATAATATCACCTTGTGTCAAATGGACATTAAAAGTGCTTTTCTAAATGGCAAAATCGAGGAGGAAGTTTATGTTAAGCAACCTCCCGGCTTCTTCAATCCTAAGAAACCTAATCATGTTTACAAACTTCACAAAGCCCTTTATGGTCTTAAACAAGCTCCTAGAGCATGGTATAAATACTTGACCAAGTTCCTTATTTAAAAAGGCTTTGAATTGGTAAAATTGATTCTACTCTTTTTACTAAAAGGGTTAATGGAGAACTATTTGTGTGCCAAATTTATGTTGATGATATCATATTTGGCTCAACTAACCCTCTTTTTAGTGAGAAGTTTGGAAAGCTAATGTCGGAGAAGTTTGAGATGTCTATGATGAGTGAACTCAAATTCTTTCTCGGTTTGCAAATCAAGAAAACTAAGGAAGGTACCTTTCTGTCTCAAACGAAGTACACCAAGGACTTATTCAAGAAGTTTAATATGCAAGAATGCAAAGGTATGACTACACCCATGCCTACTAGTGGACATCTTGATTTGAGCAAAGATGGTGAGCCGGTTGATCAAAAGGTTTATCGCTCTATGATTGGTTCATTGTTATATCTATGTGCCTCTCGTCCCGATATTATGCTAAGTGTGTGCATGTGTGCATGGTATCAAGCCGCTCCTAAAGAGTGTCATCTTAAGGCTGTGAAAAGGATAGTGAGATACCTAATCCATACACCAAATTTTGGCATTTGGTATCCTAAGAGGTCCTCTTTTGATCTTGTTGGCTACTCCGATTCGGACTATGACGGAGACAAGGTTGATAGAAAATCCACTTCGGGTACTTGTTAATTCCTTGGTAGGTCTCTTGTGTCTTGGTATACCAAGAAACAAAACTCGGTATCCTTATCCACCACCAAAGTGGAATACATTGCTGCTGGTTCATGTTGTGCTCAATTACTTTGGATGACCCAAACTCTTAAAGATTATGGGATATATGTGAAACATGTTCCATTTCTATGTGACAATGAAAGTGCTATTGAGATTGCTCGCAATCCCGTGCAACATACTCGAACTAAGCATATTAAAGTTTGTCATCATTTCATTCGAGATCATGTTGCAAAAGGGGACATTAACCTTAAGCATGTTCGCACCGATAAGCAATTGGCGGATATATTAACTAAACCACTTGATGAGAAAGTGTTTTGCAGGTTGAGAGGTGAATTGAACATCATTGATGCTTCAAAATTGGAGTAGGAACTCCATTTGATACATGCGGGGCATGAGCCTATGACTAATCCTTGATATTTCTCTTATGATGCTATTCATATGTCTTGGATATATTTGTACCTTGCATGTTATCTAACCCGTGTAGGTACTTGGTTGAATCTAAATCTATGATATTGCAACTCACTCACATCTTGAGCAATCTCTACATCACCAAGTCTCTACACAATGGTGGTTGAAGACAAGGAAGCACGAAACCATTCAAACATATCCTTTAGCAAATTCTATGTTGAGTCTCATGATTGTCATTTTGGATACACAAGTGCTCTTCCTTGCAAAGCTAACCCATGTAGGTAGATGAACTCAAACTCCAAGCGGTGCTCCCAACCCTTGATGAACTACATCAACCTTGAGCAACCTACATAAGTTCAACTACATGAGCAAGATCAACACCACCACCCAAGGTATGTTATTCCATCTTAGAGAAGCTTTACTCCAGGTCATGAGTCAAAGCAACTTGACAAGATGTGAATACATCAAAAGGCTTAAACGAAAAATGGTAACCCCATTTTGAGCTTAAACGATGAGTATGACCTATGATCAAGTGCTCTCACTTGACTCCTAGGTCAATATACTCTAACATAGGTGACTTTGTCGCCGACCATTTCTAGATGAAGTTCTCTAGTGTTTCTTCGTGCTTTTGCATTTGCATATTTGTTTCCCCTTTCAAAAAAACTTCATCTAGAACTTTTAGTTTCTTTTCTTTCCTTTTTGTTCTGCATTTTCTGCATCAAATTCTTTGCAAATCTTTCAGTAAATTCCTTGCATATCCTTGTGAGATCTTACTTGTCTAGTGAGCTGAGGTGACAAGTGGTTTCACTATAATGAACTCGGTCACACCGGTTTGTTCTCTTCGGCCCAACCGAAATCTTTCGATGCAACCAAAGCACACAACTCGGAGACACCGATTCCACCACAGGAAAACCAACTTGTCACTTATTCTTGATTTCTGTTTGCTCCAGATCCACTCAATGATTCTTGTCCTCTACCAGCATCATATTAGACATGCTGCTTTGCTCTGTGACTCGAGGACCAACCCATTTGTATCACATGTCCAGAAGATCCCTTCTTGGAAATTGATGTCAAAGGGGCAGAGAGAGAGATCACATCAAAGCTTAATCCTTCCTATAGGGGGGGAAAGAGAGAATACTCAGGGGGAGAGAGTTTCTCAACTAGGAGAAAGTAAAATAATCAAAGACCCCAGATGCTTGGTGTTCAAGAGGAGAGATGTCACATGTCTTTAAGAGGGGAAAGACATGTTTTGGTTGCTTGCTTTAGCTCAAGCTCTGTTGTTTCCTTTTTTGTTGCTCTGATTTTCTGTTCCCTATCTTCTCCCAATATCCCATGCAGATTTAGGGGGAGCAAGACATCTAAGGGAAGGAAATCTCTGATTTTATTGCATATCTTTACCTTTGGGGACATGTCTATATCCAATGTGGTACTTAGTACTCACTCTACGTGTCATCCCAGTCTTGGTTCTCTTGTGGTTTCTCTTGCTTGCTCTGGTCAGTAGGTGTATCTGTGTTATTTAACCTTGTTTGTGCATGTTCATCCCATCCTAAGCCAACTCAAGACCACAAGGTAAGTATATGCATCACAGTCATGTGAATGAGAAGTTCTTGCCGATGTACATACTGTTTGCAAGAAGGACTCATGAGCATGAAGGTACATTTCTCACATTCACATCATTTGCTCTGATGCATATAGCCAAGATACATGTAACTCATTGCTTACTCTGTCATGTTTACGCATTCACATGCTCCTATATTCAATATTCACATGATTGCATACATGTAGGGGAAGCCTATGCATGTTACATGTCTTTCCAAAGCTTTACTTGCTATTCACTATATCTTTATCTAAAGCTTTGATGTATGTTGTCATCAATTACCAAAAAGGGGGAGATTGAAAGCACAAGTGCTCCCTTGGTGGTTTTGGTAATTAATGTCAACATATCTCTTGTTGGACTAACACATTTACCTAGTATGTTTCAGATAAGTTCAACAATGGAGTGGCATGGACTAGAGGATGTGGAACCCCTTCAAGATGCTAAGGACAAAGGATTGGCTCAAGCTTCAAGATCAATACTCTACATTTTATATTTTAGTGATCCAAGATCACATTGAGTCTATAGGAAAAGCCAATATTATCAAGAGGGGATGAGGTGTTGCTTAATGGCTTGCTTGCTCAAAGTTCTTAGTGATATGCTCCAAAACCCTCAACTACCTTCCCACATCCACATATGACCTAAACCAAAAGTCAAACTCGGCCCCACCGATTCTATCTATCTGGCGCCACCGAGTTTCAGATGTCATAGCCACTGCCACAAACCCTAGCAAATCGGTTTCACCGATAGGGATCTCGGTCTCACCGAGATGGGATTGTAATCTCTCTGTGTATGTCCATTACCAAAATCGGTCTCACCGAGTTTGAGCAATCGGTACTACCGAGATTACAATGCAAACCCTCTGGTTAGCTTATTACCAAAATCAGTCCCACCGAGTTTGTGTAATCGGTCTCACCGAGTTTGTCTGACCAACTCTCTGGTTAGCTTATTACCAAAATCGGTCCCACCGAGTTTGTGTAATCGGTCAAACCGAGATTACATTATGCCCTAACCCTAACCATATCGGTCCTACCGAGTTGCATCTCAGTCCCACCGAAAATCCTAACGGTCACTAGGTTTGCTGAATCGGTCCGACCGAGTTTAACCATTCGGTCCCACCGAGTTTGGCAAATTGTGTGTAACGGTTAGATTCTGTGTGGAGGCTATATATACCCCTCCACCCACTCTTCATTAGTGGAGAGAGCCATCAGAACATACCTACACTTCCAATACACATTTCCTGAGAGAGAACCACCTACACTTGTGTTGAGGTCAAGATATTCCATTCCAACCATATGAATCTTGATCTCTAGCCTTCCCCAAGTTGCTTTCCACTCAAATTTTCTTTCCACCAAATCCAAATCCTGTGATAGAGGGTTGAGTGTTGGGGAGACTATCATTTGAAGCACAAGTGCAAGGAGTTCATCATCAACACACCATTTGTTACTTTTGGAGAGTGGTGTCTCCTAGATTGGCTAGGTGTCACTTGGGAGCCTCCAACAAGATTGTGGAGTTGAACCAAGGAGTTTGTAAGGGCAAGGAGATCGCCTACTTCATGAAGATCTACCGCTAGTGAGGCAAGTCCTTCGTGGGCGACGACCGTGATGGAATAGACAAGATTGCTTCTTCGTGGACCCTTCGTGGGTGGAGCCCTCCGTGGACTCGTGCAACCGTTACCCTCCATGGGTTGAAGTCTCCATCAACGTGGATGTACGATAGCACCACCTATCGGAACCATGACAAAAACATCTGTGTCTCCAATTGCATTTGAACACTCCAAACCCTTCTCTTTACATTCTTGCAAGTTGCATGCTTTACTTTCCGCTGCTCATATACTCATTGCATGCTTGCTTGATATGTATTGTGTTTGTTAAACTTGTGCTTAAACTCCACTTAAACTTAAGAATATTAAAAACTGCAACTTTTGGCACTTAGTGTCTAATCACCCCCCCCCCTCTAGACACCTCTTCTCGATCCTTTCAAAAATAGATCATCACATTTCACTATATATTCATGCTGATCTCTTTCGGGTCTTGTTTAGGAGTTACCGTTGTTCCATAGTTTAGCTAAGATACTTGTTCTTTAGGTAACACTGTTCCATAGTTATCATCCATCAGCCAATGCTATCCCACAGGCTGGTGATTATAGTATTATACCACTTCTAGTATTTCCTATGTTGTTCTTTAATACTTTTGTGTTCCATCTAGTTAATCTCGAGTACAAACGATACATATTCTGTAGCTTTCATCTGTGTTCTCCCTTTAGTTTATGAGACCTGTTGCTGCTAGTTAACCCCAGTCCTACTATTTATGTCATCTCCTACAGGCACTCATTACATAAATCTAACTACTAGTTGTCTTCCATGCATGTCAGATATAATTGCACACACTGATATATCCACAAGAACCTCACGGAGCAATGTAAAGGCCAATAAACTTGATATCAATGATACCCAATATGATGGAACATGTAAAGGCAGTTCTTCAGAAGACTTGCAGAAAGATGATGAATCCTCTTCACCCCACAAGGTCCTTGCTCTAACTTGGCCTGTGATATGGGTACAACATGCATATAATGTCCTGGAGTGTATCTACTCTGTTGCAATGCCATGTGCTTAGCATGCTGATCATGCATGTAAATATGTCATGCCTTCCTGTTTTACGTTCCGCTAGCATACAGTTTTACATTCAACTAGTGTTTTTTTGTTGTGTTGTCCAGTCGTATCCCTAGCTCTTACACCATACTCCCTCCGTCCGGATTACATGTTGCCGAAATGGATAAAAAGGATGTATCTAGAACTGAAATACGCCTAGACCCATCCATTTTTTCCGGATGGAGGGAATACATGTCAATATGTCATGCCTTTCTATTCTTCAGTACCTATTCCATCTCTCTGTTGTTGCATGTTTCATAATTAAAGCACCATTCTTCTATACAAGGCATGCAAGGGGAAGACGACTATGTTAGAATCTGAAGGGTTACAAACAAGGCCTTTGCAAAAGATCCAAACGCCAGGAGATAATAAACCAACTCCAGTTTTTATAGATACTGCTCCAGCACAGAGAAACCCAACTCCTACTGATAATAAGCAGATTCTAGTGGCCAAAGAACTAGTCCGCTCCAGTCCAGCAAAAATATGTCAACTCAATTCTAAGAAGCCTCTGCGTATCCTTGCATCATGAAATTTATAGCATGCTGATCATATTTTCTACATTTTTCTTACCCATCTCTCTTTTAGAAAATAAGCTTAACAGATAGAAGATTTTCTGCAATGGTATCGTTTATGACGAAAGATTCTTGCGGGAATTCTCTGTGCTCCAATGTAGATGTAAGTACCTGTTGTATATCACTATATTTTTACATCAGCATGTATTTTGTTAATCGGCGTGAATCCAAGCTTTATCTGATCTAAATTTTGTTGTAGAAAAATGTATGATTAAAGGCCACAATGTTGATTTTTGCAAGGAAAACTGCCTGGTAGTTTTGCATCCTGAGCTGCATGAGTGTACTATCTCATATCAGTGGATTTGAATACTTTGGTTGCAGTGGGTTTTTTAGTGTTTTTTTACTGTGTTGTCCTGTTGTATCCCTAGCTCTTACATCATACTCCCTCCGTCCGGATTAAATGTCGCAGAAATGGTTAAACTGGATGTATCTAGAACTATAATACGCCTAGACCCATCCATTTATTTCCGGATGGAGTGAATACATGTCAATATGTCATGCCTTTCTATTCTTCAGTACCTATTCCATCTCTTCTGTAGCATGTTTTATAACTGAATCACCATTCTTCTATATATGGCATGCAAGGGGAAGACGGCTATGTTAGAATCTGAAGGGTTACAAACCAGGTCTTTGCAAAAGATCCAAACGCCAGGAGATAATAAACCAACTCCATTTTTCATAGATACTGCTCCAGCACAGAGAAACCCAACTCCCACTGATAATAAGCAGATTCCAGTGGCCAAAGAACTAGTCCGCTCCAGTCCAGCAAATGAATGTCAACTCCATTCTAAGAAGCGTGTGCGTATCCTCGCATCATGAAATTTTAAAGCATTCTGATAATATTTTCTACATGTTTATTACCCGTCTCTCTTTTAGAAAATAAGGTTAAACGATACAAGACTTCCTTCATTGGGATCGTATTCGAGGAAAATATCTTGCGGGAATTCTCTGTGCTCCAGTGCTGATGTAAGTACCTGTTGTATATCACTATATTTTTACATCAGCATGTATTTTGTTAATCGGCGTGAATCTAACCTTTATCTGATCTAAAGTTAGTTGTAGCAAAATGTTAAAGGCGCCAATGTTGATTTTTGTAAGAAAAAACTGCCTGGTAGTTTTGTGTACTGAGCTGCATGAATGTGCTATCTCATATCACGCACATTACTAAATTGTAGTGCTTCTCTGGTTGCCCATTCATTCATTGTGTCAATGTTGCTTTCGTATTACCTTACCTGGCTGATGATAGATGTGCCATATTGTGTTAATTTGGTGTAGGCTAGTTGCCCAAACGTTCGTTGTGTAAATGTTGCTTTCCCATTATCTGACTTGGCCAATGATAGCAATGCTAGTGTGTTAATTTTGAGCAGGCTGCTGAAGATAAGAAGACAAACTCTGAAAACAGCAAGGCAACCCCATTGTTTCTTTCTAGTAAATCTAGGCCAGGTAATATGGCAATAACTCATGATTAATCTATTTGGTTCCCGTCCTAATTTACGTTATGATGCAGTGGTGAAGACACTCTCCACTATCAATAATACAAGCCTGCCAAAATCGCCATCTAAATCTATTCAGTATCCTCTGTCTCAAAGGCAATGGAATAAATGTATGTTTGTGAACCAATTAATGGCTGAAGCAATGATGGAAATGGTGGATGAATTAGAGGTGCAGAGTCGTGCAACACAACAACTGATCAATGTTTTCAGAGACAGTGTGGCAAAGCAGCAAGAACTTGCCCACATGCTTATGGGCATCATCTATGTTGAGGTTGCAGATTGTGACGTTGTAGATGGTTAGGTTCTGCTCATTTATTTGCACTAGCATCAATCTTTGATTGCCCAGTGGATGTAATTTCCTGTAATATATTCTGGATGTGCAAGGTTATTCCCTGTATGTCGTACCTTTGCTCGCCGTAATGGGCTCAAATTATCTAATTTGGCCTAAAGACATGAACGAACTTTAGTGGGCCCATTGAGTTAATGGGCCGTTACTAGGCCGAAAGTTAATGGTCAGCCCTCTTACCTCCCGGGTCGTTAACAGGCCGACATCGAAGCGGGCAACAGGTGGCCCCAATTTATTTCATGGGCCGTTAACAGGCCGTTACTAAGTTTGGGCCACATATGGCCCAACTATACTTTAGGCCTTTAGCAGGCCGAAAGAGACAGCGGGCTAGTATTGGACCATGAAGAGCATGGGCCGCTAAGAGGCCGAAAGTCAGGTTGTATTGTAAACGGCCCAACTGTGTTGTGGGCCTTTAGCAGGCCGAAAGAGAAACCGAGCTGGTATTGGACCATGAAGGGCATGGGCCGTTAAGAGGGAAAAACTAAGGTCCGACTACAAATGGCCCAACTCATTTATGGTCCGTTAACAGGCTGAAAGGCACACAGGGCCGGGAATTGGCCCAACACTTAAATGGGTCGCTAAAAGGCCAAAACTCAGGTCCGACTACAATTGGCCCAACTGATTTATGGGCCGTCAACAGGCTGAAAGTGACACCGGGCCAGAAATTGGCCCAACACTTAAATGGGCCACTAAAAGGCTGAAACTCAGGTCCGACTACAAATGGCCCATCAGATTTATGGGCCGTCAACAGGCTGAAAGACACACCGGACCGAAAATTAGCCCAACATTTAAATGGGTCGCTAAAAGGCCGAAAGATGTACATCCTGAAAATTGGCCCATCCATTAAATGGGCTGTTAACAGGCCGAAATCTCATCAGGCCAATATTGAGCCCAAGTATATAGCGGGCTGTTAACGGGCTCGAACTGACGATGGGCTGCAATGGTGTCAAATCTTTAACGGGCCGAATTGGCACATCTCGTATGGGCCGTGGGCTTAAATGGACCTGACACAAGTAGGCCTCATATGGGCAGGCCTGCTAATTTTTACTGGGCCGGCCTTCTTCACCGGAATGGGCCACTGTTGGGCCGTGCCACGTGTCAACATATCATAGGCGCCTATCTGACCCACTGACGAGCTGACACGTGTTTTGTCCGGCCAATAAGAATTTTACACGTGGAAATTTCCCATTGGTCGGGGCTGTTAACGGGTTATCGGATCCAAAACCCGACCCGATACCTTAACGGCGTTCCGTTACGGTGGATGCCACGTGTCGGTCACCCTTGACGAAAGCACTTCTATGACGCGCGATTTATCATCATGGAAGTGGACACTTTCATGATGATAATTTTGGTAATGTCATGGAACACTTCTACGACAGCACATGTATGACTATCTTGATTCTGTCATAAATTTTTCATGGATGTACATGCATGACAAAAAAAGCGACCTACTGTGACAAACACGTATCATCACGGAAGTGTATTTTTTTTGTAGTGTAGTGAACCTATTGCTGAACCACCTGATAATCCAAATGATATATCTATGTCTGATGCTGAAACACAATCTGGTACTGAACATGAACCTAATGAAAATATTAATGATGATGTTCATGATGATGCTCAACCTAGTAATGACAATGATGTAGAAATGGAACCTGATGTTGATCTTGATAACCCACAATCAAAGATTCAACATTATGATAAAAGAGACTTTGTTGCTAGGAAACATGGTAAAGAATGGGAACCTTGGGTTTAGAAACCCATGCCTTTTCCTCCAAAACCATCCAAGAAAAAGGCTGATGAGGATTTTGAGCGCTTTGCTGAAATGATTAGGCCTATCTTTTTGCGTATGCGATTAACTGATGTGCTCAAAAAAAATCCTTATGCTAAATATATGAAGGATATCATTACTAATAAAAGAAAGATACTCGAAGCTGAGATTTCCACCATGCTTGCTAATTATACTTTTAAAGGTGGAATACCAAAGGAACTTGGAGATCCCGGAGTACCTACTATACCTTGCTCCATTAAAAGAAATTATATTAAAACTGCTTTATGTGATCTTGGAGTCGGTGTTAGTGTTATGCCTCTTTCTTTATATCGTAGACTTAACTTGAATAAGCTGACACCTACCGAAATATCTTTGCAAATGGCTGATAAATCAACTGCTATACCTGTCAGTATTTGTGGGGATGTGCCTGTTGTGGTTGCAAACGTTACTATTTTAACGGACTTTGTTATTCTTGATATTCCCGAAGATGATAGTATGTCTATTATTCTTGGAAGACCTTTTCTTAATACTGCAGGGGCTGTTATTGATTGCAACAAAGGCAATGTCACTTTTCATGTTAATGATAATGAGCATACGATACACTTTCCGAGGAAACAACCTCAAGTTCATAGTATCAATTCTATCGGAAAAATTCCATCGATTATAATTGGAGGTTTTGAATTTCCTCCTCCTACTGTCAAGAAGAAATATGATATACTTATTATTGGGGATGTACATATCCCCATTGAGGTAACCTAGTGTTATTCGAAATTTCTCTGGTTTCATGTTAATCGGAATGAGTTTGTTAAGAAGACTTGATCAACCTTGTTAGTGGATTCCTTTTGACGAGCATGAGATGGATGAAACTAGAAGCACAACCTTCTGTACCCTCTCTATATTTTCTGTTATTTAGTAGAATAAAGTAAAAATAGTATTTTTTTTGTCTGTTTCCTGGCTTATCCGTGTAATATAAAAATATCCCAAAAATAAAAGTCCTCAGAATGCAATGCCAATTTAATATGATTTTTTCGGGAATATTTGAGGATTTACTGTGCAAAAATTACCGCGGGAGGAGCTGCCACCTGGCCACGAGGGTGGTGGGCGCATCCCCCCTCTAGGGCGTGCCCCCCTGCCTCGTGGGCCCACGGTGGCCCTCCTCCACTTATCCCAGCACCCATCTTCTTCCTTTGTCTCGCATAAACCCGAAAAACTAACTCAAGCACGAGTTCCAGCCACTTTTGCTGTGATTTTCGATCTCCTTGCTCAAAGCACCTCCCGCAAAACTGCTTGGGGAGATTGTTCCTTCGTATCTGACTCCTCCATTGGTCCAATTAGTTTTTGTTCTAGTGCTTTATTCTTTGCAAATTTGTGCTGTATAGGTGACCATGTTCTTGAGCTTGCATGTCAAATTTATATGGTTCTAAGTAGTTCTAATGCTTGATATAGGCTCTAGGCACTTGTAGGAGTAGTTGCTATCAGTTTTATTGAAGTTGGTTCACTTTTGTTTGAAGTTACTAAAAATTTCAGAATTTTTCAGAGAAAAA
Organism: Triticum aestivum; assembly: GCF_018294505.1. Lineage (NCBI taxonomy): Eukaryota > Viridiplantae > Streptophyta > Magnoliopsida > Poales > Poaceae > Triticum > Triticum aestivum. Next base: position 98,913,809 of record NC_057812.1, read on the forward strand.
CAATATGCTTAGGAAGATGTTCCAAGGTGGTTCCTCTAAGAAGCAAGGACCCAGGATTGCTATGCGCGATGCTGACGAGGATCCACCAAGAGAGGCTCCAGTACGGCCTTGTGAGTGGCCGTCGGAAAATTTTATGGACCGTGTGGGAATTAAAGAAGAATTCAAAGCATATTTGCGCAATGTCGGTCTTGAGGATTTTGAGGCTAACAAATGCCCCCAGTATCATGATCTCACAAGTTCATTTTTTAGGAGGTTTGAGTATTCATCTTCACGTAATTCTCCTTCAGTCATGTTTGATCTCTATGACAAATCTTATACCATGGACTTAGAGGATTTCACTTCTGCTTGCAAACTTCCATCACGGGGTAGTGTTAGGGATCCCCCTAAATCTGAATTTAGAAACTTTCTTGCTAGTATAACTGTGGGGGGAATCTAGAGATATAACACAGGCTACCATAGGGAGCATTCACTTTCCTGCTATACACTATTTTTCTCTCTTCATCGGTAGATGCATAAATGCTAAGGATGAAGCATGTCACATGTGTGTCCCTGATCTTAGCATTCTTAGGAGTGCTGTGTTAGGAGACCAATCTTATCATATGGGAGACATTGTAGATCGTAGGTTGCATCATAATAGACATAATGGAGATTTCTTTGGAGGAATTTATGCAACCTGCTTAGCTCATTTTCTTGAGATAGACATTCGTGAGGGTGATACGGAGTTGCCTCCTGCATATTTAGATTATAACTCTATGGCTTCGCACCAGTTTGTCGAGAGGCCTGAATCACCTCTCTTATATCGTTTAATTTTTGATAAACGACGTGTTTTCCATATTACTCTCCCTGCTCCTTCCTTCTTTGATACACAGACAAAAATAAGATATGTTATTACCAGAGAGGAGGCAGAAGAGTACGAGAGGAGAGCAGTGGCAGCTCGACTCCACGATGCAGCTCAGCAGGCGATAATCGCTGCACATCAGTATGATCCCAACTATTCTTCGTCGCAGTACGACCCCAGCTACACCTACGGGTATCCGTCAGGCTATCCCTGGCAATAAACCAACTTAGGCCAAAAGCCTAAGCTTTGGGGAGTACGTATTTCTCAGCGACATTACATTTATGTTCACACACACTCATTGCTAGATGTCGGTGCTCAAACTCTTTCACTGTAATATCCATGCTAGTTTATTTTCTTTTTCCTACTTTTTCTTGTGTGTTTGTTAAACCTTAAAAAAACCAAAAAAGTTAGTAGTAGTTTATTTTTCTGCTGTAGTAGTAATAATTAAAAAGAAAACCCAAAAATATTTCTCGTTCTTCTTTTGCTTGTTGGGAGCTTTCCTGTGTAAATAGTTTTATTTCTTTTCTTCTCTTTGGGGCATGGGGTGCGTGTTAACTACAAGAGCATACAATGTTACATATCCTATATGGTGCATCAACTAGAACGTGATGAATATTTTACCCATGGTCTTGCCCACTGTGAAATTTATTTGGAGAAGTTTGCACTGTTGTGGAAGAAGGAGAAACACATTTCAAATAATTCAGTTGTTACTGTCATTGCTTCCTTCAGACATAGCAACAACATTTGTTCTTTTCAGAACGTCCTATTACTTACCTGGGTGGATTACTTGGAAACTTTCTCTGTCCTTGCACATTTGAATCTGGATACTCATTGGTGCAGGGGAACAAGCGTCGATCCCAGTACGGTGGATGTGTATCAAGCTGGATATCAGTCCTATGAGCTCCATTCAGATTATCTTCTCTTTTGTGCTATCGAGTTGTTTGGGTCAGTAGGAGAAGACCATAATTAAATTATTGAAGTGCCTCTTATATGCATTATTGTTGATTTAACCCAGAGCCCATATTGCCTTGTCTTCTCCTATTTATTGAATGCTCGCAGATTCCATCTTAGTCCAATGCACGTACACTCTTATTATTATTCACACCGTTTGGTCGTGCAAGTGAAAGGCAATTATGATGATATATGATGGACTGACTGAGATGAGAAAAGCTGGTATGAACTTGACCTCTTTTGTTTTTGTAAACATGATGAGCCCCTCGTTCTTGATTCAGCTTATTATGAATAAACATGTTTGGAATGACAATTAGAGATCGTAGTTGCTTGTGCCATGCTTGATTAGCTATGAGTTATAATGATTTACCTTGTGTACCAACATGCTATTGAGATGGTTATGATGTGGTATGAGGGGGTCGTATCCTCCTTTGAATGATTTAAGTGACTTGACTTGGCACATGTTCACGCATGTAGTTGAAACAAATCAACATAGCCTTCATGATATTTATGTTCATGGTGGATTATATCCTACTCATGCTTGCATCCAATGTTTATTAATTTTAATGCATGTACATGGCTGTTGTCGCTCTCTAGTTGGTCGCTTCCCAGTCTTTTGCTAGCCTTCACTTGTACTAAGCGGGAATACTGCTTGTGCATCCAATCCCTTAAACCCCAAAGTTATTCCAGATGAGACCACCATACCTTCCTATATGCGGTATCTACCTACCGTTCCAAGTAAATTTGTATGTGCCAAACTCTAAACCTTCAAATAAACATTCTGTTTTGTATGCTTGAATAGCTCATGTATCAACCAAGGCTCTCCTTATCTTTCGTGTTAGGCGGGTTATTCTCAAGAGGAGTGGACTCCGCTCCTCACTCATGAGAAAATGGCTGGTCACCGGGATGCCCAATCCCATGCTTTATGCAAACCAAATCAAAATTAATTGCAAACAAAACTCCCTCTGGGACCTGATGTATGTTGGAGACACTCGTTGTTTCGAGCAAGTCATGGATTGATGCTTGTTGGTGGAGGGGGGTATAAACTTTACCATTCTGTTTGGGAACCGCCTATAATGTGTTTAGCATGGAAGATATCGCCATCTATTAGTTGCTACATTGAAAATGAACGTATACCGCTCAAAATACAATTTATCTCTATTGCAAAACCAAGCTCTGGCACCTCTACAAATCCATGCTTCCCTCTGTGAAGGGCCTATCCATTTACTTTTATGTTGAGTCATCAACCTCTTATTAAAAAGCACTAGCTGGAGAGCACAGCTGTCATTTGCATTCATCACTATTAATTTATATTGGGTGTGACTATGATTGGATCTCTTTTACCATGAATTACAATGTCTAGTCAGTCCTTGATCTTTAGAGGTGCTCTGCATTTATGTTTTGCGGTCTCAGAAAGGGCTAGCGAGATACCATCTTGTTATATCATATTATGATTGTTTTGAGAAAGTGTTGTCATCCGAGATTTATTATTATGACTTGCTAGTTGATTATGCTATTGATATGAGTAATTATGAGACCTGAGAATTATTGCAAATGTGGTTAGTTATGATCTATGTTGAAAACTTGAATGCTGGCTTGACATAGTTACAACAACAAGAGCAAACAGAGTTTGTAAAAAAATTTCTTTCTTTCTTTCAGTTTGTCAACTGAATTGCTTGAGGACAAGCAAGGGTTTAAGCTTGGGGGAGTTGATACGTCTCCATCGTATCTACTTTTCCAAACACTTTTGCCCTTGTTTTGGACTCTAACTTGTATGATTTGAATGGAACTAACCCGGACTGACGCTGTTTTCAGCAGAATTGCCATGGTGTTGTTTTGTGTGCAGAAAACAAATATTCTCGGAATGACCTGAAACTCCACGGAACATCCTAGAAAAAATAATAAAAAATCCTCGCCAAAGATGAAGAGTAGGGGGCCCACACCCTGTCCATGATGGTGGGGGCGCCCCCCCTCTAGGGCGCGCCCCCCTACCTCGTGGGCCCCCTGGATGCCATCCGACGCCAACTCCAACTCTATATATTTGCTTTCGGAGAGAAAAAAAAGAGAGAGAAGAAATCATCGCGTTTTACGATACGGAGCCGCCGCCAAGCCCTAAAACCTCTCGGGAGGGCTGATCTGGAGTCCGTTCGGGCCTCCAGAGAGGGGGATTCGTCGCCGTCGTCATCATCAACCATCCTCCGTCACCAATTTCATGATGCTCTCCGCCGTGCGTGAGTAATTCCATAGTAGGCTTTCTGGACGGTGATGGGTTGGATGAGATTTATCATGTAATCGAGTTAGTTTTGTTAGGGTTTGATCCCTAGTATCCATTATGTTCTGAGATTGATGTTGCTATGACTTTGCTAGGCTTAATGCTTGTCACTAGGGCCCGAGTGCCATGATTTCAGATCTGAACCTATTATGTTTTCATGAATATATGTGAGTTCTTGATCCTATCTTGCAAGTCTATAGTCACCTACTATGTGTTATGATCCGGCAACCCCGAAGTGACAATAATCGGGACCACTCCCGGTGATGACCATAGTTTGAGGAGTTCATGTATTCACTATGTGCTAATGCTTTGTTCCGGTTCTCTATTAAAAGGAGGCCTTAATATCCCTTAGTTTCTAATAGGACCCCGCTGGCATGGGAGGGTAGGACAAAAGATGTCATGCAAGTTCTTTTCCATAAGCACGTATGACTATATACAGAATACATGCCTACATTACATTGATGAATTGGAGCTAGTTCTGTGTCACCCTATGTTATGACTGTTACATGATGAACCGCATCCGGCATAATTATCCATCACTGATCCGGTGCCTACGAGTTTTCCATATACTGGTTCTCACTTATTTACCTTTCCGCTGCTACTGTTACAATCACTACAAAATACCAAAAATATTTACTTTTGCTTGCACTACTCTTTTGTTACCGTTACCACCACTATCATATTACTGTGCTACTAAACAGTTTGCTGCAAATACTAAGTTTCCAGGTGTGGTTGAATTGACAACTCAACTGCTAATACTTGAGAATATTCTTTGGCTCCCCTTGTGTCGGATCAATAAATTTGGGTTGAATACTCTACCCTCGAAAGCTGTTGTGATCCCCTATACTTGTGGGTTATCACCCAAGGGCGAGTGCTGAAAGATATCCACGGGGGTAAACTCCATGATCGGTGCCCAATCAGATTCGATAGGCACAGACCCAGGCGGTTCGGAGCCTGTGGCCGGGGACGAATCCAAGGGTCCGGCAACACAAGTCTCATAGGGGGTGAACTCAGTATTCGGCTCTATCGCCGCTGAGTGTGCGGCCTCTGTGGCGGGGTCCATCCACCTGTCCTTGGACGGCACGATCTACTCCGGGTTGAAGGCTGGAGTAGCCACAGGTGTGATCTCCCTAACACTGTCTAGCGGCAGAGCTAAGTCATGCTTGTCGTGACTGTGCGGCACACCTGACACGGGCTCGAATCCGTCGAAGATCAAGTCTCCGCGGATGTTGGCAGTATAGTTTAAGTTTCCAAACCTGACCTGACGGCCAGGGGCATAGCTCTCGATCTGCTCTAGATGGCCAAGCGAGTTGGCCCACGGTACGAAGCCGCCAAATAGGAAGATCTGTCCGGGAAGAAAAACCTCACCTTGGATCGCATCGTTGCCGATGATAGAAGGAGCCATCAAACCTTATGGTGACGACATAGTGGGACTCTCAATGAAAGCACCAATGTCGGTGTCAAAACCGGCGGATCACGGGTAAGGGGTCCCGAACTGTGCGTCTAAGGCGGATGGTAATAGGAGGCAGGGGACACAATGTTTACCCAAGTTCGGGCCCTCTCGATGGAGGTAATACCCTACTTCCTGCTTGATTGATCTTGATGATATGAGTATTACAAGAGTTGATCTACCATGAGATCGTACAGGCTAAACCCTAGAAGCTAGCCTATGATTATGACTGTTGTTGTCCTAGGGACTAAACCCTCCGGTTTATATAGACATCGAAGGGGGCTAGGGCTACAAAGAGTGGGTTACACGGGAGGAGATCTACATATCCGAATTGCCAAGCTTGCCTTCCACGCAAAGGAGAGTCCCACCCAGACACGGGGTGAAGTCTTCAATCTTGTATCTTCATAATCCAACAGTCCGGCCGAAGGATATAGTCCGGCTGTCCGAGGACCCCCTAATCCTGGACTGCCTCAGTGTGTACAGCAAGGACGATTGTGGAAAGCTAAAAAGCAAAGACTAAAATCATACAAGACGCTCCAAGCAAAACACATATCATGTGGTGAATAAAAATATAGGTCCAAGTAAAGTTACCGATGGACAAAGACGAAAGAGGGGATGCCTTCCGGGGCATCCCCAATCTTATGCCTTTTAGTGTCCTTGAATTTTACCTTGGGGTGCCATGGGTATCCCCAAGCTTAGGCTCTTGCCACTCCTTGTTCCATAATCCATCAAGACTTTACCCAAAACTTGAAAACTTCACAACACAAAACTCAAAATGGAAAATCTCGTGAGCTCCGTTAGCGAAAGAAAACAAAACACCAGTTCAAGGTACTGTAATGAACTCATTCTTGATTTATATTGGTGTTAAACCTACTGTATTACAACTTCTCTATGGTTTATAAGCTCTTTTACTACCATAGATTGATCAAAATAAGCAAACAACACACGAAAAACAGAATCTGTCAAAAACAGAACAGTCTATAGTAATCTGTAGCTAACACAAACTTCTGGAACCCCAAAAATTCTAAAATAAATTGTTGGAGATGTATCAAGCATCCCCAAGCTTAATTCATGCTCGTCCTCGAGTAGGTAAATGATAAAAGAAGAATTTTTGATGTGGAATGCTTTCTAACATATTTATCAATGTAATTTTTCTTTATTGTGCCATGAATGTTCAGATCCAAAAGATTCAAGATAAAAGTTTAATATTGAAATAGAAATAATAATACTTCAAGCATACTAACTAAGCAATTATGTCTTCTCAAAATAACATGGCCAAAGAAAGTTATCCCTACAAAATCATATAGTCTGGCTATGCTCTATCTTCACCACTCAAAATATTTAAATCATGCACAACCCCGATGAAAAGCCAAGCAATTGTTTCATACTTTTTATGTTCTCAAACTTTTTCAATATCCATGCAATATATGAGCGTGAGCCATGGATATAGTACTATATGTGGAATAGAATGGTGGTTGTGGAGAAGACAAAAAGGAGAAGATAGTCTCACATCAACTAGGCGTATCAACGGGCTATGGAGATGCCCATAAATAGATACGTTGGAGACAAACTCAATTATAGATACGTTGGAGATGTATCAGTGCTCTAAAAAGATATAAGTGAAGCACTAGAGCAAATGACCAACTACTCCAAAAGATATAAGTGAAGATCAATGGGTAGTCGAATAATTATGCAACTATGTGAAGACTCTCTAACATTTAATAATTTCAGATCTTGGTATTTTATTCAAATAGCACGAAAAACAAAATAAAATAAAATGACGCTCCAAGCAAAACACATATCATGTGGTGAATAAAAATATAGCTCCAAGTAAAGTTACCGATGAATGAAGATGAAAGAGGGGATGCCATTCGGGGCATTCCCAAGCTTAGGCTCTTGGTTGTCCTTGAATATTACCTTGGGGTGCCTTGGGCATCCCCAAGCTTAGGCTCTTGCCACTCCTTATTCCATAGTCCATCGAATCTTTACCCAAAACTTGAAACCTTCACAACACAAAACTTAACAGAAAACTCGTAAGCTCCGTTAGTATAAGAAAATAAATCACCACTTAGGTGCTGTTGTGAACTCATTCTTTATTTATATTGGTGTAATATCTACTGTATTCCAACTTCTCTATGGTTCATACCCTCCGATACTACTCATAGATTCATCAAAATAAGCAAACAACACGTAGAAAACAGAATCTGTCAAAAACAGAACATTCTGTATTAATCTGTATCAAACATATACTTATGGAACTCATAAAATTCTCAAATAAATTGCTGGACCTGAGGAATTTGTCTATTAATCATCTTCAAAAATAATTAACTAAATATCGCTCTTCATAAAAACATGGCAGCAAATCTCGTGAGCGCTAAAGTTTCTGTTTTTTACAGCAAGATCGCAAAGACTTTCCCCAAGTCTTCCCAAAGGTTCTACTTGGCACAAACACTAATTAAAAGCATAAAACCACATCTAAACAGATTCTAGATGAATTATTTATTGCTAAACAGGAACAAAAATAAAATTGGGTTGCCTCCTAACAAGCGCTATCGTTTAACGCCCCTAGCTAGGCAGGATGATTTCAATGATGCTCACATAAAAGATAAGAATTGTAACATAAAGAGAGCATCATGAAGAATATGACTAGCACATTTAAGTCTAACCCACTTCCTATGCATAGGGATTTTGTTAGCAAACAACTTGTGGGAACCATAATCAACTAGCATAGGAGGTCAAAACAAGCATAACTTCAAAACTTTAAGCACATAGAGAGGAAACTTGATATTATTACAATTCCTACAAGCATATGTTCCTGCCTCATAGTAATTTTCAGTAGCATCATGAATGAATTCAACAATATAACCAGCACCTAAAGCATTCTTTTCATGATCTACAAGCATAGAAAATTTACTACTCTCCACATAAGCAAGATTCTTCTCATTCGGAATAGTGGGAGTATCATAAGAAACTCGAATACTATATATTGTTTCCACATTAAAAGAGTAAGGTTCAGAAAAAGGGTAATCATAATCATGACAAGTTTTAATATAATCATCACTACTTTTTATTGCATAAGTATCATCACAATAATCATCATAAGTAGCAACTTTGTTCTCATCATAATCGATTGAAACCTCTTCCAAGATAGTGGAATCATTACTAAATAAAGTCATGACCTCCCAAAATCCACTTTCATAATTATCACAATAAGATTAAACATCCTCCAAAATAGTGGGATCATTACCTCCTAAAGTTGACACTCTTCCAAACCCACTTTCATAAATATAATCATCATAAGTAGGAGGCATGCTATCATCATAACAAATTTGCATATCAAACCTTGGGAGGCTAGAAATATCATCTTCATTAAACATAGCATCCCCAAGCTTGGGACAAATATTAATTGCAGCAAATATATTCTCAAACATGTCATCCTCATCAAACATAGTATCCCCAAGCTTGGGCCTTTTCATATCATAAGCATAATCACTCTCATCATTAATAGTATGGATAGCACCAATAGTATAGCAATTATCATCATCACAATGAGAAATAGGAGCAACATCATTTGGGAGAGATACCTTTCTACCTTTACTTCTCCGTATTTTCTTTTTCTTCTTCACATCATGTGTGGGTTTAACCCTCTCTTTTGAGCTCCTTATTAATGAGATTGGTTGAATAGAAAGCTCCTCCCCGTTCCCTAATTCATCATAAGAAATAATAGGAGGATATTGGGAAGTCTCTTCCCTTTCATTACTATTCTCTTCATCTTCTATCTGTTTTCTTTTCTTTATATACTTGGCAATATAAGGATTTTAAATGCAATTCACCGCACAATACATATAAATTTCCTCTAGATCAAAATTAAGAACTCTATCAAGGGCAAATTCTGGAATAACCTTAGATATACGTTTCATTTCTTCGTAACTCAAGAGAAAACTAAGTTCATTATGGTGTGCAAGGGAAATCAAGTCATCACAATTTTTGGACATGATACGATCATGAAACAATTGGCATTGGGTACTGAAATGATCACGTTCATTGCAAAGTTCACAAGTACGGCTAAGAAAGTTTAAATTTTCAGCACAAACATCTAGCCTTTCTTGAAACCATTTAGTTTCCAAATACTTATGCCTATTGCAAAATCTATCTTTCCTATTTGGTATGTACTTGCAAACTCGATGCACTCCACAAAAGTTGACATGCTTATAAGAGACATTTTCATCATGACTAGTGCAATCATCATTAGTACTATGGATATTCAAAGAGTTCATACTAACAATATTGCAATCATGCTCATCATTCAAAGATTTAGTGACAAACATTTTATAGACTTCTTCTTCTAGCACTTGAGCACAATTTTCCTTTCCATCATTCTCACGAAAGATATTAAAAAGATGAAGCGTATGAGGCAAACTCAATTCCATTTTTTGGTAGTTTTCTTTTATAAACTAAAATAGTGATAAAATAAGAAACTAAAAGATTCGATTGCAAGATCTAAAGATATACCTTCAAGCGCTAACCTCCCTGGCAAAGGCACCAGAAAAGAGCTTGATGTCTACTACAGAACCTTCTTCTTGTAGACGTTGTTGGGCCTCCAAGTGCAGAGGTTTGTAGGACAGTAGAAAATTTCCCTCAAGTGGATGACCTAAGGTTTATCAATCCGTGGGAGGCTTAGGATGAAGATGGTCTCTCTCAAACAACCCTGCAACCAAATAACAAAGAGTCTCTTGTGTCCCCGACACACCCAATACAATGGTAAATTGTATAGGTGCACTAGTTCGGTGAAGAGATGGTGATACAAGTGCAATATGGATGGTAGATAAAGGTTTTTGTAATCTAAAAATATAAAAACAGCAAGGTAACTAATGATAAAAGTGAGAACAAACGGTATTGCAATGCGTTGAAACAAGGCCTAGGCTTCATACTTTCACTAGTGCAAGTTCCCTCAACAATAATAACATTACTGGATCATATAACTATCCCTCAACATGCAATAAAGAGTCACTCCAAAGTCACTAATAGCGGAGAACAAACGAAGAGAGTATGGTAGGGTACGAAACCACCTCAAAGTTATCCTTTCTGATCGATCTATTCAAGAGTCCGTAGTAAAATAACACGAAGCTATTCTTTCCATTTGATCTATCATAGAGTTCGTACTAGAATAACACCTTAAGACACAAATCAACCAAAACCCTAATGTCACCTAGATACTCCAATGTCACCTGAAGTATCCCTGGGTATGATTATACGATATGCATCACACAACCTTAGATTCATCTATTCAACCAACACAAAGAACTTCAAAGAGTGCCCCAAAGTTTCTACCGAAGAGTCAATACGAAAACATGTGCCAACCCCTATGCATAAGTTCATGGAACTCGCAAGTTGATCACCTAAACATACATCAAGTGGATCACGTGATATCCCATTGTCACTACAGATAAGCACATGCAAGACATACATCAAGTGTTCTCAAATCCTTAAAGACTCCACCCGATAAGATAACTTCAAAGGGAAAACTCAATTCATCACAAGAGAGTAGAGGGGGAGAAACATCATAAGATCCAACTATAATAGAAAAGCTTGCGATACATCAAGATCGTATCACCTCAAGAACATGACAGAGAGAGATCAAACACATAGCTACTGGTGCATACCCTCAGCCCCGAGGTAGAACTACTCCCTCCTCGACATGGAGAGCGTCAGGATGGTGAAGATGGACACCAAAGAGGGATCCCCCCTCCGGCAGGGTGCCGGAACGGGTCTAGATTGGTTTTCGGTGGCTACGGAGGCTTCTGGCGGTGGAACTCGCGATCTATTATGTTCCTCGATGTTTTTAGGGTATATGGACATATATAGGCGAAAGAAATCGGTGAGGGGAGCCACGAGGGGTCCACGAGGGTGGGGGCGTGCCCAGGGCAGGCACGCCTCCCTGCCTCATGGCCACCTCGAAGCTTCCTTGACTTCAACTCCAAGTCTCCTGGATCACGTTCGTTCCAAAAATCACGCTCCCGAAGGTTTCATTCCGTTTGATATGCCTTTTCTGCAAAACACTGAAACAAGGGAAAAAACAGAAATTGGCACTGGGCTCTGGGTTAATAGGTTAGTCCCAAAAATAATATAAAAGTGTTTAATAAAGCCCATAAACATCCAAAACATATAATATAATAGCATGGAACAATCAAAAATTATAGATACATTGGAGACGTATCAAAAATCCATGCTGATGGGCTTTTGGAATCACTTGATTATTAATCGGTTGATGCTTGCGAACCATGCCTCATGGGCAAGATGACTAATACTCCGTTCTCCGGAACAATGGAGCAAGCAACAGACTTGTTAGAAATAATACATACTGATGTATGCAGTCCGATGAGTGTTGAGGCTCGCAACAGGTATCGTTATTTTCAGACCATCACAGATGATTTAAGTAAAGATATGGGTATATCTTCTTGATGAAACATAAATCTGAAACATTTGAAAAGTTCCAATAATTTCAGAGTGAAGTGGAAAATCATCATAACAAGAAAGTAAAGTTTCTACGATCTGATCGTGGAGGAGAATATTTGAGTTACGAGTTCGGTCTTTCATTTGAAACAATGCGGAATAGTTTCGCAACTCACGCCACCTGGAACACCACAACGTAATGGTGTGTTTGAACATCATAACCGTACTATATTAGATATGGTGCAATCTATGATGTCTCTTACCGATTTACCACTGTCGTTTTGGGGTTATGCATTAGAGACAGCTGCATTCACGTTAAATAGGTCACCATCTAAATCCGTTGAGACGACGCCATATGAACTGTGGTTTGGCAAGAAACCAAAGTTGTTGTTTCTTAAAGTCTGGGGTTGTGATGCTTATGTGAAAAAGTTTCATCCTAATAAGCTCAAACCCAGATCGGAGAAATGTGTCTTCATAGGATACCCAAAGGAGACAGTTGGGTACACCTTCTTCCACAGATCCGAAGGCAAGACATTCGTTGCTAAGAATGGATCCTTTCTAGAGAAGGAGTTTCTCTCGAAAGAAGTGAGTGGGAGGAAAGTAGAACTTTATGAGGTAACTGTACCTGCTCCCTTATTGGAAAGTAGTTCATCACAGAAATCTGTTCCTGTGACTCCTACACCAATTAGTGAGGAAGCTAATGATGATGATCATGTAACTTTAGTTCCAGTACCGAACCTCATAGGTAAACCAGAGTGATATCCGCACTAGAGTGGTACGGTAATCCTGTTCTGGATGTCATGTTACTTGACCATGACGAACCTACGAACTATGAGGAAACGATGATGAGCCCAGATTCCACGAAATGGCTTGAGGCCATGAAATCTGAGATGGGATCCATGTATGAGAACAAAGTATGGACTTTGATTGACTTGCCCGATGATTGGTGAGTCATTAAGAATAAATGGATCTTCAAGAGGAAGACGGACGCTGATAGTAGTGTTACTATCTACAAAGCTTGAATTGTCGCAAAATGTTTTCGGCAAGTTCAAAGTGTTGACTACGAAGAGATTTTCTCACTCGTATCGATGCTTAAAAGTCTGTCCGAATCATGTTAGCAGTTGCCGCATTTTATGAAATCTGGCAAATGGATGTCAAAATTGTATACCTTCATGGATTTATTAAAGAAGAGTTGCATATGATGCAACCAGAAGGTTTTGTCGATCCTAAAAGGTGCTAACAAAGTGAGCAAGCTCTAGTGATCCATCTATGGACTAGTGCAAGCATCTCGGAGTTGGAATATATGCTTTGATAAAGTGATCAAAGCATATGGCTTTATACAGACTTGTGGTGAAGCCTGTATTTACAAGAAAGTGAGTGGGAGCACTACAGCATTTCTGATAAGTATATGTGAATGACGTATCGTTGATCAGAAATAATGTAGAATTTTCTAGAAAGCATAAAGGAGTGTTTGAAAAGAGTTTTTCAAAGAAAGACCTCGATGTAGCTGCTTACACATTGAGCATCAAGATCTATAGAGATAGATCAAGACGCTTGATAAGTTTTTTCAATGAGTACATACCTTGACAAGATTTTGAAGTAGTTCCAAATGGAACAGTCAAAGAAGGAGTTCTTGCCTGTGTTGCAAGGTGTGAAGTTGAGTAAAGACTAAAAACCCGACCACAACAGAAAATAGAAAGAGAATGAAAAGTCATTCCCTATGCCTCAGTCTTAGGTTCTATAAAGTATGCTATGTTGTTTACCAGTCCTATTGTATACCTTAGCATCATTCTGGTAAGGGAGTACAATAGTGATCTAAGAGTAGATCACTGGACAGTGGTTAAAATTATCCTTGGAGGACTAAGGAAATATTTCTCGGTTATGGAGGTGATGAAAGAGTTCATCGTAAAGAGTTACGTCGATGCAAGATTTTACATCGATCTAGATGACTCTAAGTCTCGATCTGGATACATATTGAAAGTGGGAGAAATTAGCTAGAGTAGCTCCGTGCAGAGAATTGTAGACATAGAAATTTGTGAAATACATACAAATCTGAATGTTGCAGACCCGTAGACTAAACTTCTCTCACAAGCAAAACATGATCACTCTTTGGGTGTTAATCACATAGCGATGTGAACTAGATTATTGACTCTAGTAAACCTTTTGGGTATTAGTCACATGGAGATGTGAACTAATCACATAAAGATGTGAACTAGATTATTGACTCTGGTGCAAGTGGGAGACTGAAGGAAATATGCCCTAGAGGCAATAATAAAGTTATTATTTATTTCCTTATATCATGATAAATGTTTATTATTCATGCTAGAATTGTATTAACCGGAAACATAATACATGTGTGAATACATAGACAAACAGAGTGTCACTAGTATGCTTCTACTTGACTAGCTCATTAATCAAAGATGGTTGTGTTTCCCAACCATAGACATGAGTTTTCATTTGACAAACGGGATCACATCATTAGGAGAATGATGTGATTGAATTGAACCATTCCGTTAGCTTAGCACTTGATCGTTTTAGTTTATTGCTATTGCTTTCTTCATGACTTATACATGTTCCTATGACTATGAGATTATGCAACTCCCAATTACAGGAGGAACACTTTGTGTGCTACCAAACATCACAACGTAACTAGTTGATTATAAAGGTGCTCTACAGGTGTCACCGATGGTACTTGTTGAGTTGGCATGAATCGAGATTAGGATTTGTCACTCCGATTGTCGAAGAGGTATCTTTGGGCCCTCTCGGTAATGCACATCACTATAAGCCTTGCAAGCAATGCAGCTAATTAGTTAGTTGCGGGATAGTGCAGTACGGAACGAGTAAAGAGACTTGCCGGTAACAAGATTGAAATAGGTATTGAGATACCGACGATCGAATCTCGGGCAAGTAACATACCGATGACAAAGGGAACAAGGTATGTTGTTATGTGGTTTGACCGATAAAGATCTTCATAGAATATGTAGGAACCAATATGAGCATCCAGGTTCCGCTATTGGTTATTGACTGGAGACATGTATCCGTCATGTCTACATAGTTCTCGAACCTGTAGGGTCCGCACGCTTAACGTTCGGTGAGGATCGATACTATGAGTTTATGTGATTTGATGTACCAAAGGTAGTTTGGAGTCCCGAATGAGGTAGGGGACATGACGAGGAGTCTCGAAATGGTTGAGACGTAAAGATCGATATATTGGACGACTATATTCGGACATCGGAAAGGTTCCGAGTGATTCGGGTATTTTTCGGAGTACCGGGGAGCTACGGGAATACGGGGAAGAAGTATTGGGCCTCATGGGCCAAGTGGTGGAAGAGAGGAGGCAGGACACGCGGCCCCCCTAGCCCAAACCGAATTGGCCTAGGGGGCTGGCCCCCCTTTCTTCCTTTCCTCCCTCTCCTTCCTTCTCCTCTTCCCCCTTCCTTTCCTCCTCCTAGTAGGAGTAGGAAAGGGGAGTCCTACTCCTACTAGGAGGAGGACTCCTCCTGCTAGCGCCCTAGGAGGGCCGGCCGGGCTCCCCCCTTGCTCCTTTATATACGGGGCAGGGGGGCACCTCTAGACACACAAGTTGATCAGTTGATCTCTCCCGGACGTGTGCGGTGCCCCCCTCCACCATAATCCACCTCGATCATATCGTAGCGGTGCTTAGGCCAAGCCCTGCATCGGTAGCATCATCATCACTGTCATCATGCCGTCGTGCTGACGAAACTCTCCCATGAAGCTCTGCTGGATCGGGGTTCGTGGGACGTCATCGAGCTGAACATGTGCTGAACTCGGAGGTGTCATGCATTCGGTACTTGGATCGGTCGGATCGTGAAGACGTATGACTACATCAACCGCGTTGTGCTAACGCTTCCGCTTTCGGTCTACGAGGGTACATGGACACACTCTCCCATCTTGTTGCTATGCATCGCCATGATCCTATGTGTGCGTAGGAAATATTTTGAAATTACTATGTTCCCCAACAGTAAACTCATGCAATATGATATAAACCCCATCTTTTTATCCTCGATGGCAACAATACAATACGTGTTGTTTCCCTTTCTGTCACTAGGATCGAGAGTCGCAAGATTGAACCCAAAGCTAAGCACTTCTCCCATTGCAAAAAAGATCAATCTAGTAGGCCAAACCAAACTGATAATTCGAAGAGACTTGTAAAGATAATCAATCATACATAAAAGAATTCAGAGAAGATTCAAATATTGTTCATAGATAGTCTTGATCATAAACCCACAATTCATCGGATCTCGACAAACACATCGCAAAAAAGAGTTACATAGAATAGATCTCCAAGAGAATCAAGGAGAACTTTGCATTGAGATCCAAAGAGAGAAAAGAAGCCATCTAGCTAATAACTATGGACCCGAAGGTCTGAGGTAAACTACTCACACATCATCGGAGGGGCCATGGAGTTGATGTAGAGGCCCTCCGTGATCAATGCCCCCTCCGCCGGAGCTCCGAAAAAGGCACCAAGGTGGGATCTCTTGGGTACATAAGGTTTCGGCAGTGGAAATAGGGTTTCGTGGTGCTCCTAGATGTTTTCAGGGTATGTAGGTATATATAGGAGGAAGAAGTAGGTCGGTAGAGCCACGAGGGGGGAGGGCGCGCCCCCCTACCTCGTGTCCACCTTGTTGGTTGCTTGACGTCCACTAAAAGTCCTCTGGATCACGTTTGTTCCAAAAATAACGCTCCCGAAGGTTTCATTCCGTTTGGACTCCGCTTGATATTCCTTTTCTGCGAAACACTGAAATAGGCAAAAAACAGCAATTTGGGCTGGGCCTCCGATTAATAGGTTAGTCCCAAAAATAATATAAAAGTGTATAAATAAGCCCATTAATATCCAAAACAGATAATATCGTAGCATGGAACAATCAAAAATTATAGATACATTGGAGATGTATCAAGCATCCCCAAGCTTAATTCCTGCTCGTCCTCGAGTAGGTAAATGATAAAAATGGAATTTTTGATGTGGAATGCTTTCTAGAGTATTCTTCAATGTATTTTTCTCTATTGTGGCATGAATGTTCAGATCCGAAAGATTCAAGATAAAAGTTTATTGTTGACATAAAAATATTAATACTCCAAGTATGCTAATCAAGCAATTATGTCTTATCAAAATACCATAGCCAAAGAAAACTTATCCCTACAAAGTCATATAGTTTGTCCATGCTTCATTTTTGTCACACAAAATGCTCCCATCATGCACAACTCCGATGACAAGCCAAGCAACTGTTTCATACTTAGCCTTTTTAAACTCTTTCAACTTTTACGCAATATATGAGTGTGAGCCATGGACATAGCACTATGGGTGGATAGAATAGAATATGATGATTGAGGTTGTGTGAGAAGACAAAAGGGAGAAAGTCTCACATTGACACGGCCTATCAATGGGCCATGGAGATGCCCACCGATGCAACAGATGCACTAGAGCTATAAATATATGAAATCTCATCAAAGAAACTAAGTGGGTGTGCATCCAACTCGCTTGCTCATGAAGACCTAGGGCATTTGATGAAGCCCATCATTGGAATATACAAGCCAAGTTCTATAATGAAAAATTCCCACTAGTTTATGAAAGTGACAAGATAGGAGACTCTCTATCAGGAAGATCATGGTGCTACTTTGAAGCACAAGTGTGGAAAAAGGATAGTAACATTGTCCCTTCTCTCTTTTTCTCTCTTTTTTCTCTTTTTTTATTTGGGCCTTCTTTTTTTTATTTTGGCCTCTTTTCTCCTTTTTATTTTTTTATTTTTCGTTCGGAGTCTCATCCCGACTTGTGGGGGAATCATAGTCTCCATCATCCTTTCCTCACTGGGACAATGCTCTAATAATGATGATCATCACACTTCTTTTTACTTACAACTCAAGAATTACAACTCAATACTTAGAACAAAATATGACTCTATGTGAATGTCTCCGGCGGTGTACCAGGATATGCAATGAATCAAGAGTGACATGTATGAAAAATTATGAACGGTGGCTTTGCCACAAATATGATGTCAACTACATGATCATGCATGGCAATATGACAATGATGATGCGTGTCATAATAAATGGAACGGTGGAAAGTTGCATGGCAATATCTCGGAATGGCTATGGAAATGCCATAATAGGTAGGTATGGTGGCTGTTTTGAGGAAGATATAAGTAGGCTTATGTGTGATAGAGCGTATCATATCACGGGGTTTGGATGCACTGGCGAAGTTTGCACCAACTCTCAAGGTGAGAAAGGGCAATGCACGGTACCGAAGAGGCTAGCAATGATGGAAGGGTGAGAGTGTGTATAATCGGTGGACTCAACATTAGTCATAAAGAACTCACATACTTATTGCAAAAATCTACAAGTCATCAAAACCAAGCACTACGCGCATGCTCCTAGGGGGATAGATTGGTAGGAAAAGACCATCGCTCGATCCCGACAGCCACTCATAAGGAAAGCAATCAAAGAACACCCCATGCTTCAAATTGGTCACATAACGTTTACCATACGTGCATGCTACATGACTTGCCAACTTCAACACAAGTATTCATCAATTTCACAATTACTCAACTAGCACACCTCTAATATTACCACCTTTATATCTCAAAACAATCTATCAAGCATCCAACTTCTCTTAGCATTTAAAATTTATAACCAAAGTGAATTACCATGCTGTTCTACTCTCAAAATGATATAAGTGAAGCATGAGAGATCAATTATTTCTATAAAATAGAACCACCGCCGTGCTCTAAAAGATATAAGCGAAGCACTAGAGCAAAAATTATCCAACTCAAAAGATATAAGTGAAGCACATAGAGTATTCTAATAAATTCCAATTCATGTTTGTCTCTCCCAAAAGGTGTGTACAACAAGGATGATTGTGTTAAACTAAAAAGCAAAGACTCAAATCATACAAGACGCTCCATGCAAAACACATATCATGTGGCGTATAAAAATATAGCTCCAAGTAAAGTTACCGATGGACGAAGACGAAAGAGGGGATGCCTTCCGGGGCATCCCCAAGCTTAGGCTTTTGGTTGTCCTTGGATTTTACCTTGGGGTTCCTTGGGGATCCCCAAGCTTAGGATCTTGCCACTCCTTGTTCCATAATCCATCAAATCTTTACCCAAAACTTGAAAACATCACAACACAAAACTTTAAAGAAAATCTTCGTGAGCTCCGTTAGTAAAAGAAAACAAACTACCACTTCAAGGTACTGTAATGAACTCATTCTTTATTTATATTGGTGTTAAACCTACTGTATTTCAACTTTTCTATGGTTCATAAACTCTATTACAAGCCATAGATTCATCAAAATAAGCAAACAATACACGAAAAACAGAATCTGTCAAAAACAGAATGGTCTGTAGTAATCTGTAGGTTTCAAATACTTCTGGAACCCCAAAAATTCTAAAATAAATTTCTGGACGTGAGGAATTTATCTATTAATGATCTGCAAAAATAATTAACTAATTATCACTTTCCAGTAAAAAAATGGCAGCAATTCTCGTGAGCGCTAAAGTTTCTGTTTTTTTACAGCAAGATCAAAAGGACTTCCCCCAAGTCTTCCCAACGGTTCTACTTGGCACAAACACTAATTAAACACAAAAGACACAACCAAAACAGAGGCTTGATAAATTATTTATTGAATAACAGCAAGGAAAAATATTGGGTCATCTCCCAACAAGCGCTTTTCTTTAAAGCCTTTTAGCTAGGCATTAATAATTTTAATGATGCTCACATGAAAGAAAAGAATTGAAGCACAAAGAGAGCATCATAGAACATGTGACAAACACATCTAAGTCTAACATACTTCCTATGCATAGGCATTTTATAGGCAAACAAATTATCAAGACAAGCAAAAACTAGCATATGCAAGGAAGCATTAAAGAAACAATAGCAATCTCAACATAACGAGAGGTAATTTAGTAACATGAAAATTTCTACAACCATATTTTCCTCTCTCATAATAATTACATGTAGGATCATAAGCAAATTCAACAATATAGATCTCACAAAACATATTCTTAACACAATCCTAGCTCATGTATGCAAAGTTGACACTCTTCCAAAATAGTGGGATTAACATTAACTAAAGTCATGACCTCTCCAAACCCACTTTAATATTACTAGCAAAAGATCCCGTGCGTTGCAACGGGAGAGAAAACATAAAACACGCTCTTAACTCAACAACCATCACTCAAGACCACAATAGGTCCATCTCCTTTATTTTTGCTAGGCATCATATTTGTGTTGCCGCTTATCCTCCTTCTCACCCCCGCCGGCGATGGCCTTGGTGTTCACACAAAACAACAACAAAACGTGTGTTGAATATGGTTAATCCTAAGGCGTCTCTCTCTCCCTCTCTCCTCCCTCTCCCTCTATCTCTCCATCTCTCTCTCGCTTTCTTTCTCTCACTCTCACGATGAGAAATATGTTGTTTTCCCCTACGAAATTTTTCAGAGGTATGCATGTGTAGTTATCGATGTTTTCTTTTCCATATATGGTTATAGTGGGGTGTTTATTTGCAATCCGGATCGCCGCCGATATAAGAAAACAAATCTTGTGCTATAAATTATAAGTTTGCTTCCATAACAATATTTTAAAAATACTTAACAGGTAAAATTAACATCATATTTAGATTCCACACATTTTTCTAATAAAATTCCATATATAATATGTTAAAATCGAAGTTACGGCTTAAAAGATGCAGATAATTTAGAAAATCATTTGGATTGACTCAAATATATTCCAAAATAATATTTAAAAATACTTAACAGGTAAAAATAATCTCATATTCATATTTTAAATATTTTTCTAATCAAATTTCATATATAACATGTTCAAATCGGAGTTATGGTTTAAAAGATATGGATGATTTTAAAAAGCATTTATTTGACCTAAATATGATCCGCAGATGAATTACCTTAAACATCAGGGTTTTTTGAAAAATGTAAAATAACGGTTCGGGTGTGACTTAAATCCGGACGGTGGGTTAATTTCAAGAAAATACAGGGACTTTTGTGTAAAATACGAAAATAACGATTCGTTTTAACTTAAAATAGGACTGCGGGTTGAATTCTCTGAAATAGAGGGACTTTCCTGAAAAATGCCATGACGGATGAAAGAAACCCAATTTACTTTATTATTACGTAAAGATTGCAAACATTATTATCAATCTCATATTCATCATGGGGCTTAAATAAATTTTCAAGATCATAAGAAGAATCACCCCAATCATGATCATTGCAACAAGTAGAGGACATAGCAAAACTAGCATCCCCAAGCTTAGAGTTTTGCATATTATTAGCACAATTTACATCAATATAATTTATAATAAAATCATTGCAATCATGCTTTTTATTCAAAGATCTATCGTGAATCACTCCATAAAAGTACTTCATCACAATTTTCAAATTCACGAATTTCAAGCAAAACTTCATAAAGATAAACTAGTGCACAAAACTCACTAGCAATTGATTCATCATAATTGGATCTCTTAAAAATATTAGCAAGCGGATGAGGATCCATAGATCTTAGGTTCTCTGTTTAGCAATAAATAAACAACTATTCCAACCAAACGAGCAAACTAAGACATCAAAGCAAACGAAAAGATGAACAGAACAAGGGTGAATAAAACAGCAAGGGTGAAGTGGGGGAGAGGAAAATGAGAGGCAAATGGCAAATAATGTAACGCGAGGGATAAGAGTTTGTGATGAGTACTTGGTATGTCTTGACTTGTGCGTAGACTCCTTGGCAACGGCGCCAGAAATCCTTCTTGCTACCTCTTGAGCATGTGTTGGTTTTCCCTTGAAGAGGAAAGGGTGATGCAGCAAAGCAGCGTAAGTATTTCCCTCAGTTTTTGAGAACCAAGGTATCAATCCAGTAGGAGACCACGCGCGAGTCACCTTGTACCTACACAAACAAATAAGAACCTCGCAACCAACGCGATAAAGGGGTTGCCAATCCCTTCACGGCCACTTGCAAGAGTGAGATCTGATAGAGATAATAATAATAGGATAAATATTTTTGGTATTTTTATGATATAGATTGAAAGTAAAGATTGCCAAATAAAATAGATTGTAAACTTGTATGATGGAAAATAGACCCGGGGACCATAGGTTTCACTAGTGGCTTCTCTCAAGATAGCATAAGTATTACGGTGGGTGAACAAATTACTGTCGAGAAATTGATAGAATTGAGCATAGTTATGAGAATATCTAGGTATGATCATGTATATAGGCATCACGTCCGTGACAAGTAGACCGACTCCTGCCTGCATCTACTACTATTACTCCACACATCAACCGCTATCGAGCATGCATCTAGAGTATTAACTTCATAAGAATGAAGTAATGCCTTAAGCAAGATGACATGATGTAGAGGGATAAACTCGTGCAATATGATATAAACCCCATCTTTTTATCCTCGATGACAACAATACAATATGTGTCGTTTCCCTTTCTGTCACTGGGATCGAGCACCACAAGATTGAACCAAAAGCTAAGCACTTCTCCCATTGCAAGAAAGATCAATCTAGTAGGCCAAACCAAATGGATAATTCGATGAGACTTGCAAAGATAACCAATCATACATAAAAGAATTCAGAGAAGATTCAAATATTGTTCATAGATAGTCTTGATCATAAACCCACAATTCATCGGATCTCGACAAACACACCGCAAAAAAGAGTTACATCGAAAAGATCTCCAAGAGAATCGAGGAGAACTTTGTATTGAGATCCAAAGAGAGAGAAGAAGCCATCTAGCTAATAACTATGGACACGAAGGTCTGAGGTAAACTACTCACACATCATCGGAGGGGCCATGGAGTTGATGTAGAGGCCCTCCGTAATCAATGCCCCCTCCGGCGGAGCTCCGGAAAATGCCCCAAGATGGGATCTCTTGGGTACCGAAAGTTGCGGCGGTATACATAGGAGGGTGAAGTAGGTCGGTGGAGCCACGAGGGGCCCACGAGGGGGAGGGCGCGCCTAAGGGGGTAGGTGCGCCCCCTGCCTCGTGGCCACCTCATTGGTTGCTTGACGTCCATTCCAAGTCCTCTGGATCACGTTTGTTCTAGAAACCACGCTCCCGAAGGTTTCATTCCGTTTGGACTCCGTTTGGTATTCCTTTTCTGCGAAACACTGAAATAAGCAAAAAAACAGCAATTTCGGCTGGGCCTCCGATTAATAGGTTAGTCCCAAAAATAATATAAAAGTGTATAAATAAGCCCATTAATATCCAAAACAGATAATATAATAGCATGGAACAATGAAAATTTATGGATACGTTGGAGACGTATCACTAGGCTAGTTGGGGTTTCAGCACGAGCGCATAAGGATCGAAGATGATCCAAGTAGAACACTTTAAGTGGATCCATATCAATAGATTTTTAGCAAGCAAATAGAAGGAACATGGAAACACAAACAAAGATACATACTAGAAGAAGGTGAACGGAAAAAAGGCGAATAAAACGGCAAAGGTGAAGTGGGGGAGAGGAAAACGAGAGGCAAATGGCAAATAATATAATGCGAGGGATAATAGTTTGTGATGGGTACTTGGTATGTCTTGACTTGTGCGTAGATCCCCCCACAACGGCGCCAAAAATCCTTCTTGCTACCTCTTGAGAACTGCGTTGGTTTTCCCTTGAAGAGGAAAGGGTCATGCGGCAAAGTAGCGTAAGTATTTCCCTCAGTTTTGGAGAACCTAGGTATCAATCCAGTAGGAGACTACACGCAAGTCCCTCGTACCTACACAAACAAATAAGAACCTCGCAACCAACGCGATAAAGGGGTTGTCAATCCCTTCACGGTCACTTACGAGAGTGAGATCTGATAGAGATAATAAGATAAAATATTTTTGGTATTTTTATGATATAGATTGAAAGTAAAAGATTGCAAAGTAAAATAGATTGGAAACTTATATGATAAAAGATAGACCCGGGGCCCATAGGTTTCACTAGTGGCTTCTCTCAGGATAGGATAAGTATTACCGTGGGTGAACAAATTACTATCGAGCAAGTGATAGAAAAGTGCATAATTATGAGAATATCTAGGCATGATCATGTACATAGGCATCACGTCCGTGACAAGTAGACCGAAACGATTCTGCATCTACTACTATTACTGCACACATCGACCGCTATCCAGCATGCATCTAGAGTAGTAAGTTCATAAGAATAGAGTAACGCATTAAGCAATATGACATGATGTAGAGGGGTAAACTCAAGCAATATGATATAAACCCCATCTTTTTATCCTCGATGGCAACAATACAATACGTGCCTTGTTGTCCCTGCTGTCACTGGGAAAGGATACCGCAAGATTGAACCCAAAGCTAAGCACTTCTCCCATTGCAAGAAAGATCAATCTAGTAGGCCAAACCAAACTGATAATTCGAAGAGACTTGCAAAGATAACCAATCATACATAAAAGATTTCAGAGAGGAATCAAATATTGTTCATAGATAAACTTGATCATAAACCCACAAATCATCGGATCTCGACAAACACACCACAAAAAGAGTTACATGAAATAGATCTCCAAGAAAATCAAGGAGAACTTTGTATTGAGATCCAAAGAGAGAGAAGAAGCCATCTAGCTAATAACTATGGACCCGAAGGTCTGAGGTAAACTACTCACACATCATCGGAGGGGCCATGGAGTTGATGTAGAGGCCCTCCATGATCAATGCCCCCTCCGGCGGAGCTCCGGAAAATGCCCCAAGATGGGATCTCTTGGGTACCGAAAGTTGCGGCGGTATATATAGGAGGGTGAAGTAGGTCGGTGGAGCCACGAGGGGCCCACGAGGGGGAGGGCGCGCCTAAGGGGGTAGGCGCGCCCCCTGCCTCGTGGCCACCTCATTGGTTGCTTAACGTCCATTCCAAGTCCTCTGGATCACGTTTGTTCTAGAAACCACGCTCCCGAAGGTTTCATTCCGTTTGGACTCCGTTTGGTATTCCTTTTCTGCGAAACACTGAAATAAGCAAAAAAACAGCAATTTCGGCTGGGCCTCCGATTAATAGGTTAGTCCCAAAAATAATATAAAAGTGTATAAATAAGCCCATTAATATCCAAAACAGATAATATAATAGCATGGAACAATGAAAATTTATAGATACGTTGGAGACGTATCACTAGGCTAGTTGGGGTTTCAGCACGAGCGCATAAGGATCGAAGATGATCCAAGTAGAACACTTTAAGTGGATCCATATCAATAGATTTTTAGCAAGCAAAGATGCAAGCAAATAGAACGAACATGGAAACACAAACAAAGATACATACTAGAAGAAGGTGAACAGAAAAAAGGCGAATAAAACGGCAAAGGTGAAGTGGGGGAGAGGAAAACGAGAGGCAAATGGCAAATAATGTAATGCGAGGGATAAGAGTTTGTGATGGGTACTTGGTATGTCTTGACTTGTGCGTAGATCCCCCCACAACGGCGCCAAAAATCCTTCTTGCTACCTCTTGAGAACTGCGTTGGTTTTCCCTTGAAGAGGAAAGGGTGATGCAGCAAAGTAGCATAAGTATTTCCCTCAGTTTTGGAGAACCTAGGTATCAATCCAGTAGGAGACTACACGCAAGTCCCTCGTACCTACACAAACAAATAAGAACCTCGCAACCAACGGGATAAAGGGGTTGTCAATCCCTTCACGGTCACTTACGAGAGTGAGATCTGATAGAGATAATAAGATAAAATATTTTTGGTATTTTTATGATATAGATTGAAAGTAAAAGATTGCAAAGTAAAATAGATTGGAAACTTATATGATAAAAGATAGACCCGGGGCCCATAGGTTTCACTAGTGGCTTCTCTCAGGATAGCATAAGTATTACCGTGGGTGAACAAATTACTATCGAGCAAGTGATAGAAAAGTGCATAATTATGAGAATATCTAGGCATGATCATGTACATAGGCATCACGTCCGTGACAAGTAGACTGAAACGATTCTGCATCTACTACTATTACTGCACACATCGACCGCTATCCAGCATGCATCTAGAGTAGTAAGTTCATAAGAATAGAGTAACGCATTAAGCAATAGGACATGATGTAGAGGGGTAAACTCAAGCAATATGATATAAACCCCATCTTTTTATCCTCGATGGCAACAATACAATACGTGCCTTGTTGTCCCTGCTGTCACTGGGAAAGGATACCGCAAGATTGAACCCAAAGCTAAGCACTTCTCCCATTGCAAGAAAGATCAATCTAGTAGGCCAAACCAAACTGATAATTCGAAGAGACTTGCAAAGATAACCAATCATACATAAAAGATTTCAGAGTGGAATCAAATATTGTTCATAGATAAACTTGATCATAAACCCACAAATCATGGGATCTCGACAAACACACCGCAAAAAGAGTTACATGAAATAGATCTCCAAGAAAATCAAGGAGAACTTTGTATTGAGATCCAAAGAGAGAGAAGAAGCCATCTAGCTAATAACTATGGACCCGAAGGTCTGAGGTAAACTACTTGCACACCATCGGCGAGGCTATGGTGTTGATGTAGAAGCCCTCCGTGATTGATTCCCCCTCCGGCGGAGCTCCGAAAAAGGCCCCAGGATGGGATCTCTTGGGTACAGAAGGTTGCGGCGGTGGAAATAGGGTTTCGTGGTGCTCCTGGATGTTTTCGGGGTATATGGATATGTATAGCAGGAAGAAGTACGTCGGTGGAGCTACGAGGGGCCCACGAGGGTGAGGGCGCGCTCAGGGGGGTAGGCGCGCCTCCCTGCCTCTTGGCCACCTCGTTTCTTTCTTGACGTCTACTCCAAGTCCCCTGGATCATGTTTGTTCCAAAATAACTCCCCCGAAGGTTTCATTCCATTTGGATTCCGTTTGATATTCCTTTTCTACAAAACACTGAAATAGGCAAAAAACAACAATTTGCACTAGGCCTTGGGTTAGTAGGTTCGTCCAAAAAATAATATAAAAGTGTATAATAAAGCGAATTAAACATCCAAAACAGATAATGTAAAAGCATGGAACAATCAAAAATTATAGATACGTTGGAGACGTATCAGATCTATCTAGGGATGCATAGCAACGAGAGGGGAGAGTGTGTCTATGTACCCTTGTAGACCGAAAGCGGAAGCATTAAGAAACGTGGTTGATGTAGTCGAACGTTTTCGTGATCCAACCGATCCAAGTACCGAACGCACGACACCTCCGCGATCTGCACACGTCCAGCTCGGTGACGTCCCTCGTACTCTTGATCCAGTTGAGGCCGAGGGAGAGTTTCGTCGGCATGACGGCATGTTGACGGTGACGATGAAGTTACCGGTGCAGGGTTTCGCCTAAGCACTACGACGATATGACCGAGGTGGAAATATGTGGAGGGGGGCACTGCACACGGCTAAGAATTAACTTGTGTGTCTATGAGGTGCCCCCATCCCCCGTATATAAAGGAGTGGAGGAGGGGGAGGACCGGCCCCTATGGTGCGCCCGAAGGGGGGATTCCTACTCCTACTAGGAGTAGGTTCCCCCCCCCCCACCTTCCCTAGTCCAACTAGGAGGGGGAAGGAAGGGAAGAGGGAGAGGAAGGAAAGGGGGCGGCCCCCCTCCCCAATTCGGATTGGGCTTGGGGGCGCCCCACCACTTGGCCGCCTCCTCCTCTCTTCCCTATGGCCCACCAAGGCCCATTAACTCCCCGGGGGGTTCCGGTAACCCCCCGATACTCCGGTAAATGCCCGAACTCACCAGAAACCATTCCGGTGTCCAAACATAACCTTCCAATATATCAATCCTCATGTATCGACCATTTCGAGACTCCTCGTCATGTCTGTGATCACATCCGGAACTCTGAACTACCTTCGGTACATCAAAACACATAAACTCATAATACCTATTGTCATCGGACGTTAAGTGTGCGGACCCTACGGGTTCGAGAACTATTTATATATGACTGAGACTCATCTCCGGTCAATAACCAATAGCAGAACCTGGATGCTCATACTGGTTCCTACATATTCTACGAAGATCTTTATCGGTCAAACCGTATAACAACATACGTTAGTTCCCTTTGTCATCGGTATGTTACTTGCCCAAGATTTGATCATCGGTATCATCATACCTAGTTCAATCTCGTTACCGACAAGTCTCTTTACTCATTCCGTAATACAACATCCTGCAACTAACTCATTAGTCACATTGCTTGCAAGGCTTATAGTGATGTGCATTACCGAGAGGGCCCAGAGATACCTCTCCGACAATCGGAGTGATAAATCATAATCTCGATCTATGCCAACTCAACAAACACCATCAGAGACACCTGTAGAGCATCTTTATAATTACCCAGTTACGTTGTGACGTTTGATAGCATACTAAGTGTTTCTCCGGTATTCGGGAGTTGCATAATATCATAGTCATAGGAACATGTATAAGTTATGGAGAAAGAAATAGCAATAAACTAAACAATCATAGTGCTAAGCTAACGGATGGGTCAAGTCAATCACATCATTCTCTAATGATATGATCCCGTTCATCAAATGACAACTCATGTATATGGCTAGGAAACTTAACCATCTTTGATTAACGAGCTAGTCAAGTAGACGCATACTAGTGACACTCTATTTGTCTATGTATTCACACATGTACTAAGTTCTGGTTAATACAATTCTAGCATGAATAATAAACATTTATCATGATATAAGGAAATATAAATAACAACTTTATTATTGTCTCTAGGGCATATTTCCTTCATCTGCACCCTCTCATTATTCAAATTTAGATTTGCTTTGTAATAACTTGGTGTTTACCACCTTAAAGATGGCCTACCGTTATGTAATATATGCTCATAAGCTCTATTTTGTTGTCGCATCCCTACTTTAGCATTCTTTGCTTGCATAGCTAGATCAACATTGCAACTTACACCATGTGCAATCTATGTGAGATGGCAGCATTGCTAAGACATCTCCTAACGAGTGCACATTTCCCTCTCATAAGGAAGCAGGGTACACCATGGACAATCTATGTGATGTCCCAGTCGGAAGTACCGAGCCCCCGACTAAAATCGCCGAACATTCAGTTTGAATCATAAATGGTGGACCCTTTCATGGATCCATAAATTTAGTCAGGTTTGCTAACATAGAGAGCGCAAGATTTTGACTTTAGTTCCTAGATATGATGAAAGAATCTCAGTGCCTTTTAATTATTTACATCTCAGTGCCCAAGACGGTTATTATCATAGTGTAAACTGTGTCTTTGAGTTGCGTGCAGGTTATTTGAATGTGTTGAATTTCTACAATTATATTAAGACCCAAATTACCAATTTTTGTAGGTTACGATGGGATATCCCAATGGACGGGGATGAGGAGGCGGAATGGAGGTTGGCGATGGCATGGGGAAAAATTATGACGAGCAAGGCAGCGACATTGTACAGTAACACGGTCGTGTGTGTGGCCTCTGTGCAGCAGCGATGGGTACCCATCGGAGCAAGGACAACGGCTACCACACACATGTTTATGATTGTGCTCGAGGCCGCAGGGCCGACAAGGCATGTGGGTGGTACGTGTCTGATTGTTAACATCGGATTTCGAGTAGTCCGTTGAATCTATAGACATTAGTTTTACTTTACAAAATATTCATGACTAAATTATATGCTCTTCTATGAAGTGTTATATTCATATATGAAACAAGTGCCTCAACAGCTCACACTTTGGCAAGTCGTCACCCGCCACTTCATATTATAGAAAATAGAACTGAATTAGATAATTAGATCAAATCCGGTTATATGTCATGTACCTGCTTTGATTGAATCTGAAATTCTGTTATAAACATAAAGAACCACTTAGATATGTGCAAAAAGGAAAGATGTCCTGTTTTTAAAATTCTTATGCCGTCTGATTAAATTTTCTTATCTCACATTTTATTTTAGATGCCATTGTAAAGAAAATGTTCTCAGCCTTGGACGATGCATTCACTCGATTCTTGAAACCATTACCTTTTTCTGAAGTAAGTCTAACTACCATGCAAGGGGCTGTCACAGGTGTAGGTTTGTCCATTGGCAATTGACAGCATAACCGCGCAAGACAATTGACAATAGATTGCTTATGGTAGGACCTAACTATTACAGATAATTTATACTATCAAATGCAGTGTTAGTGAATGGTGTTCCTTTGTCATGGTTGAAGGTTGCAGGTCTTCTGCTAGGTTCTTTGATACTTTTAGGTATGTACTTGAATCTTGCTTACCTAATTAGTGGCTACTATTCTCATAGGAGATGACACACAAGATGTTGTTTTGAAGTAAGTTCATGCACACCATTCTTTTGTAGTTATACTTCAGAAGAAATGACTTCAATCTTTTATGTGAGACTCATGAGTCGTTGACGAGGTCAATGATGTGTGATATTCTAGGTTCATAGGACGGCTCAAAGACTAATTACATCAAACTAGAGAGTGATGCTTAGTTAAACATCATTTTGGGGAGCTTTATGAGGGAGTCCCCTATTCCTCTTGTATCCCCTCAACCCTACCCATGCGACATGCTCGACATCCATGTCCTACAAGGAGCGAGAGAGAGTGGGAGGAAGGGTGAGTGGAGGAATGGCGAGATGGAGATATATAGAGAGGGGAAGAGTTGAGAGAGAGAGAAGGTTTACGTTTTTTTGAGCGGTCAAGAGAGAAGGTTTACGTGATGATTGCTATCGAATCGCTCAAATACATGCATTGTAGCCCGTAGAAACGCACGGGCATTCTACTAGTATTACTCAACATATGAGTAGCTCTTAACAATTTTTATTTGGTGCATGAGGTGTGCTCCAAATTACCGATCATTTGGACATATGAGTAGCTCTCAGCAAAAAAAGACAAATTGGGTCAGAAACATACATGAACAATAAACTTTTTCACATACCCTAAATTTGTCTATTTTGCTGAGAGCTTCTCAAATGTCTAGACATTTTGAGCGCACCTCACACACCAAATTATCTTCCATGCAATTTTTTTTGGAATTTTTTGAGTTTTTTTTTGAATTTTCTGTTCAACGCGGGTGCAACTGAGCCTGAACACCGAATCACCGCTCTCATCCCAAGATCCCTACTTCCATGAAGACAACTTTGTGTATGATTTACTATAGGAAGATACTCCCTCCTTCCATGTATATAGGGCCTAATGCGTTTTTTAAGACCGCATTTGACTATTGACAAGATTAATAGTACATGACATGTACAATGTGAAAATTATATCATTGAAAGCTCCTTTCACACACGAATTTAACGGTGTGCTTTGTGTAAGTTGCATGTCATATATTATTGTTCTAATATTTGGTCAAAGTTAGCCTCGAAAAACGTATTAGACCCTATATAGATGGAAGGAGGAAGTACAAAACCTTAACACAAAAAGGTGGAAGTCAATTTATCCAACAAGTAAATGATTATATTTTAGAACCATGTGCAGCAAAAATGGTCTCGTGTAGAAGACCCTGCTAGTACGTATTAAAAATAAAAATTATGCAGCCTACATCGATCCACATCTAACGACTAAAAAGCCTAGACATAAAGGAAAGTGTTCAAATATATTGTTCGGCTCTCTCCATCATTTAAACTTGGATGAATTTGCTTGAGCATGAATGCAATAGCAGGACCCAATTGATCTCTTGTTGCTACCTTTGAGGTCCTTTGCGCATAAAGTAAGGACATGTTTGTGACTTCCTTTTCTTTCAAGGTCCCTTATGGAGTGATATAATTTTCCTATAAATGCACCCGGAAATTTTACTTGGAATGGCTACAGGGCACTCAACTAAAATTTCATTTGGCGTCAGTCGAATCAACATGAAGCGTTAGATAAAAAATGAACGCACCAGATTATCACTTCTACCTCGAACCATTCCTTCCTGAAAACATATCGTCTTCCCCCGCTGCCCTATTGCTATCGGCTAGGTCGCCTGCTGCCGCCGCTCGCAGCCGGCGGCCCTGCTGCGCCAGCCTTGCCGCCCCACCCTCTCCCAACCTCTCCCCGCCGCCGTGCATGCCATCGCCCCCGGCGATCCCTCTAGCCCCGTCTGTATCCACTTTTTTCTCCGGTGAAGCCCCACCACCGCCCCCACCACCGCCGTCCACCACCGCTTCCACCCTGAACCCTAAGATGACAGCGAGCTCATTCCTTCTCTCCGGCTAGGCTATTCCTTCTCCTTCTTCTTCCTTCATTCAAAAACGAGTGACCCGAAAACAAAAATTCAGCTGACTGACGTGCATCTAAACTGTTTTATTATAAATGCGAGCTTTTGGGACCCTTCATGTCCCTACCCGTTGTATAAAGAAAAGAAAAAAAGGCACCAAGAAAGAATTTCGCTCCAAGAGAATGTTCTCTTCTAAACAAGACCGACTCTGCTTCTAGCACATGCGCAAACACGAACTACAAACGGGAGTGGATTTTTCCTAACTGATTGCGCGCACAACCTGTATCCTTGCCGTCCATCCAGGGTGTTGTCCAATCAACATGCCCCACCATGTTCTTAGCCATGCAGTGTATTCCCAGGACATGTGATATATTGTTGTGTGTATATGAAGCCATATTGCAGCAAATGTGGGGCCATGGCCGATATATTCTCCTGACAACCAGACCCATGGCCCATGTCCTTCAGATTCGTCACGAGGGATGCGCTGCTCATTATCTATGCAAGTCTAGATACAAATTCTGTAACATTTGAAGAACTGACACGCATATGTTTAATCTGGTCGGTAATTCATAAGTCACAAAAAATGGTAGTAGTAACATTCATAAAAATGCCACTTTCTAGCAGAGTCGACAAAGGGGCAAAAAATCAGAAAAGTTCTACTGAACTTGTGATAAAGTCCATAAATTGCCTTCATAAAGTTTTGTACTATTTTCATAACCTTCAAATTCACATGTACACAAAGTTATTCAAGGATTCATACAAAGTGCCAGCTAGTTAAACATAAAGTTCTATTAACATCAATATGGCAAGAAAAAGCATTCTCTTTTACATATAACAATAAAGTTCTTCAGCAATTTATACAAAGAGACCGCTTTGTAGAAACAGAGTTCTTTGTAAAAAAGATAAAGTCCTTCATCAATTTTCAGCAAAGGACGATACGGACATCCAAAAAGTTCTTGTACAAATCTGCCCAAAAAAATTCAATCTATGCTGAGAACTTGGAAATAAAGCATGTCTATACAAAGGGATTTCACGTGTCAGTGCAAACAAAATAAACTGCAGCTTATTTTATCAGAGAGCTGAAAGGTAGCCTTAACGCAGACAAAACTTTGTCCATCTTGTATTCAAATCCCAACAAACAATCAGAGGGCCTAAATTGTGCTAGCCTTTTTGTGGACACAAATCGATCAAGGTAGCCCATGCAAGTTCATCACAGAGAACAGAAGACCAAGATTAAACATGGTGGATCCATGTGCTACTAGATCCATCACGCAACAATCAATATTACACTGCTGCAAATAAATCCTAATCACCTTGAACTACAAATCCATTGGCAAGCAAGAAGAGGCAATCCCAGCTCGTGAGCTTGAGGAGGAGGCACAAGACAGCCTGTTCGTCGCCGGATCTGGTGCCAGGAGACGTCGGGAGGCTTGGTGAGTGCGGACTTCCCAGATCCGCAACGAGCTGGGTGACGGCGAGCGAGCCGGGACACCGCGAGGCACGCCGTGGTATGGAGGAGCTAATCTGGTCGGAGGCCTCCAGATCGGGAGGGCCGCCGGCTGTGGGGGAGGGGACGGGAGGAGGACCGGCTGGATTCTCAGAGATAATGAGAGAGAGAGAGAGAATGGAGGCGTCGGGCAGTAGCCTAGGTACATATTTGATTTGTATACCGGCCAGTGAAGGAGGAATATATTTTCCAGACCTGGGTCCAGTGGGCCAGCCGGCTCGGATCCGCACGTAGCTTGTGCGGTCGCGATTGGCATTGCGCGCGCAAAGGGTTAGGGCATCTCCAGTCGCGCCCCCAGAACGGCCTCCCTAGGCGTTGTTTTTTGCGCCGGCGCCGAAAAATCGGCCCAGTCGCGCCCCCAGGAGTCCGATTTTCGCCGGCTTGGGCCGAAAACAGCGCCGGCGACCCAGGCCGAACCCAGCGCGCTGGGGGGCGCCCGAGGGCGCAGGGGCGAACTGTTTTGGCGCGAAACAGCCGCGGGCCCGCCGCGTCAGCGACTCTACCCTCTTCTCTCCCCTTCGTCGTCCTCATCGCCTCGTTTCCCGCAGCGAATCAATGCCAAAGCTGCCGCGCTGCCGCGCCGGTCAGCCTGTGCCATTGATGCCTCACGGGCGGCGCAGTGAAGAGCGGATGACGCGCGTCCCTCGCCCTCCCTCGCCCGCGACGCGTACTCACGGCAGCTCGCGCACGGGCGGCGCCTCGGCCTATATAAGACGCGCCCCAGCGCACTCGGCGACTCGCACTCTCTCGCCGTCGTCGTTCCTCCCTCTCCTCTATCTCGTCGTCGCCAGTTCATCACACCCATGGCCGAGCGCTTCCCAGGCGACGGCGCGGCGGCGAACGGCTTCGGCCGCCGCCATCTTCACGAGAACGAGGCTCGCCTCCTTTTCGAGCGAGTACCTGGTCCCGCCGAACATGCGGGTGCCCGGGGCGTGGAGGATCAGCGTCGGCGGCATGCCGGTGCCCCCGATACCCACCCCGGCGCGGCGCGGCATGCGGAGATCGCACGCATACGCTCTTCCCTGCCGCGTGCGACGAGGGAGGGGCCACGGTACATCCCCGACAGCACGCTCTGGGAGCCTTATTTCCGCCGCCGTCACGCCGAGCAGCTCGAGGCCACCAACGGCGTCGAACCCTCCGGCAGGCTCAACGCCGTCGGCCGGCGTCGGTGGTGGGGCGTGCCCGGGCGCACGTTGGAGGTTGTCCTCGAGTACATCGAGGGCGGCAACACGCCGCGCCTCGAGTACCCCGCTCCCCCGTCATTCACACGCCGTCGGGGAAGCTCCTGGACCCCGAGACGCATGGAGACCGGGGGGTCCTCCTCCTCGTCCGGCGGCTCCCCCTGCCTCCACCTCCGCCCTGTCAAGCTGGAGCCCCAGGGCGCGCCTGTCAGCGCGCGCACCCACAGCTCTGGCGTCCGCATCGGCGACAACGCCTCCCCCACCGGCCGCTTCGTCCTCGTCGAGCCCAAGCCGGAGCCCGGCCTCCCTGCGGAGTACGAGGAGGTAGCCCGGCGTGGCTTCTCCGACGAGGATGCCCTACGATGGGCGCGGGACGACTACCTCCGCGACGAGATGGCCCGGCAGCGCCGGGCCCTGGAGGAGATCGCCGCCCGCAAGCGTGGGCGCGAGGATGAGCACAGCGTCGTGGTCCTCGACAGCGACAATGACGATGTCGCCCCCGGACCGTCCAACACGCCGCGCCAACCGGGGGAGGGATGCAGCAGGGACGGCGGAGGCATCGGTGGGGGCGACGACGACGACGGCGGCGGCGCCGGTGACTTCACGCGGTTCTACCGCCTCCTCGGCATGTAGAACCGCGTGGGCGGCGGCGAGGCGGGCGGCGAGGCGGGCGGCGAGGCGGGCGGCGAGGGAGACGGCGGGGGTAGCCCGCGGTAGTTTTTCCTTTTTTTGTAAAATATGTTTAAATTTGAACGAACTCGAACGTGTTTGCGTTGTGTTTGCGCCGAATTTAAACATTTTAAAAACCCGTGGGGGGCCGCGACTGGGGGGCATCACGTCCCCAGTGTGCGGTTTAGCGCCGGTGCGCCCCCAGGGGGCGATTTTTTGCCCCTCCTGGGGGGCCAACGACTGGAGATGCCCTTAGGGCATCTCCAGCCGCGCCCCCAGGAAGGCCTCCCCAGGCGATTTTTTCGCGCCGACGCCAAAAAACGGCCCAGTCGCGCCCCCAGGATCCCGATTTTCGCCGACCTGGGCCAAAAACAGCGCCGGCGGACCCAGGCCGAACCCGGCGCGCTGGGGGCCGCCCGGGGGCGCCGGGGCGAACTATTTTGGCGCGAAACAGCCGCGGGCCTGCCGCGTCAGCGACACGGCGCCTCGTCTTCCCCCAACGGCCTCGATTCCCGCAGGGAATCAATGCCAAGGATGCCGCCCGTCAGCCTTGCCATT
Organism: Triticum aestivum; assembly: GCF_018294505.1. Taxonomy (NCBI): domain Eukaryota; kingdom Viridiplantae; phylum Streptophyta; class Magnoliopsida; order Poales; family Poaceae; genus Triticum; species Triticum aestivum. The sequence goes on from NC_057812.1 coordinate 98,949,803, forward strand.
GATTCCTCACGAGCGGCGCGTCACGGGACGGCGCGCCGACGCCTCCCCTCCCTTGCACGCGTACACACGGGTGCGGCGCGGCTATATAGCCGGTGGCCTGCACTCGCTTGTGCCCACACCAGCCCCGCCCCTCGCCGCCGCCCAGCTCCTCCCTCTCCCTACCTCTCCCGAGCGCCGCCGCCCAGCCCCTCCCTCTATCTCTCTACCTCTCCCAAGCCCGTCGCCATGGCGGAACGCTACCCCGGAGACGAGGCGGCGGCCAACGGCTTCGGCCGCCGTTCGCTCCGCGAACAGGAGTCCTGGCTCCTGTTCCAGGCGAACATCCCGGCGGCGCCGGACATGCGCGCCGGGCCGACGGGGTGGAGGCTCAGCGCCGGGGGAGTGCCCATTCCCCCATTGCCCGACGCTGTGGCGAAGCCGACGTACTTCGCCGAGGAAGTCGAGGTCGTGCGCGCCTCCCTCACCGACGCCCAACTCTTCCTTCCCCAGTACGGCGCCGACAACCACGCGGCTTGGACGGCGTATTTCGAGCGCCGCCAGCAGCAGCGCTTGGCATCCATCAACGGCGCGCCGGTGGTTGGCGGACGGCAGAACAGCGAGGGGCGCCACCTGTGGTGGGGCGTCCCCGACCGCACACTCGAGGGCGTGCTGACGTACCTCGAGGGAGGCAACGACCAGCCGTTGGCGTACCCGGCGAGGGCGGCCGCCCCGGCGCAGCACCGACGCGCCGGGCCATGGGCGCCAAGGAGGTTCGGGTCCTCCTCCTCTTCTTCCTCCTCCCGATCTTCATCGCACTCCTCCGGCACTCCGGCCCTGCTCGGCGTCAAGGCCGAGCCCGCGGCGGAGACGCCGCTCGGCCGGCGCACTCGCAGCGCCGGCATCGTCATCAACGAGGGCGGCCGGCGCGCCTACTCGTCGGCTCCTCCTCCGCGCTTCGTCAAGCCAAAGACGGAGCCGGGGCTCGCGCCGGTGAAGAAGGAGCCGGCCGCGCCGGTGACGACGGAGCTCGACAACGACGACGCGGCCCTGGAATGGGCGCGCAGGGACTCCATAGCGATGGAGAAGGAGCGCCTGGAGAAGGCAAAGGAGCGCCAGCGCGCCGCCCTGCTTCGCTTCGCGGAGCGTCGACGCGGCCGCGACGAAGGCGGAGTCGTCGTCATCTGCGACAGCGGCGATGACGACGACGATGCGCCGCCACCCGTCCGCCATGGCGACGCCGGGCAGGGGTCCAGCAGGGGCGCCCGCGTCAAGGAGGAGAAGGCCGACGACGACGATGGCGGCGACGGCGGCGACTTCGGCCAGTTTTTCCTTTAGATTAGTTTATGTATATGTGCTATGTAATAAAAATCCGCGAACTTCGCCGAAATGTGCCGAAATTTATCGTGTTTGGCCAAAATTTATCGTGTTTGGCCGAATTTTATCGTGTTTAAGCCGAACTTCGCCGAACTTCTTTTATTTTAAAACGTGCCTGGGGGCGGCCCTGGGGCCGGCGGCTGGGGACCAACTCGCCCCCAGGCCTAATTTTTACGCTGGCTCACCCCCAGGCGGCGATTTTAGGCGCCCCCTGGGGGGCGAACGGCTGGAGATGCCCTTATGAATCACCTTATTCGACTACAAACTGTATACACAGATATGTGTTTTCAGCTTAAAATGCCATGCAGTCTATTCATCTTGTTTGCAAACCACATACACCACTACTCTGCACTCTCTACTTTCTCTACCAATATGAACAATCTAAGCAGTTAACTAAACCAACAAAAAACATCCTAGACCAGTTTTGTAAAACTTCACACTAATCTTAGAACTTCTTCCTGTTCAGCTTTTCTTCGTGATGGCCGTTTCGCCGTGCAAGTGTGCGAAGATGCCAACCATGAGCGCGGTGTTGTACGTGCACGCCTCCGTTTGCATGTAGTTGTCGCGCCTGTCCCTGAACCGGTCGAGGTGGTCCGGCCCGCCGACGATGGCGCCGATGACCACGTTTGGGTTCGCCCCCCTCCGGAGGAACCAGTTGTCGTACCCCTGCATGCACCCGATGAACCTGCCGTCGCCGCGGTGGGACACGATGGACGCGCCACGGTGGTGCATCCGCCGCGGGAACCGCTGGCCGTACCCGACCAAGTAGCTCACGCCGGCAGGGTTCGCGCCGAGGACGTAGTCGGTCTGCGCTCGTGCCAGGGACCGCAGCTCGTCGGCGTGTGCCGGCCCGTCGGGGCACTGCAGCACCGGCGGCTCCTGGCCCGCGGAGGTGAGGTAGCGGGAGTAGACCGTGAGGAGGAAGGCGGCGTTGGTGACGTACTGCATGTTGTTCCACTGCCGGACGAAGAGCATGCCGCCGGCGGTGCGGTTGACGTTGCCGGCGTCGCCGTTCTTGTTGAGGCAGGCGCAGAGGTAGTGCTCCGCCTTGGCCTTGTACTTCTCCAGCGTCGCCTTGTATTCCGGGTGCTTCCCTTCCAGCAGCACCTAAAATGACACGACATGTTAAAAAACACATTATTTGTCCAGGGATTTGGTTTTTTGAAGAAATATATTTGAGGAAAACATTTTCGATCATGCATGCCATACCACGGGCCCGAAGAAACAATGGTGCAATATAAAATTAGAGAATAAATAGTTAATTTGTTGAGCAGTCATGTACAGCTGATGCTCACCTTGGTGGCGAGGATCTGGAGGCCGGCGTACTTGACGTCCCAGCTGAACTCCGTGATGGCCCAGGTGGTGCCGCCGAACTCGTCGGCCATGTCCACGGCGTAGTCCAGGTAGCTCGCCTTCCCCGTCGCCCGGTGCAGCCACAGCGCCGCCCAAAGGATCTCGTCGCCGTACCCGCTCACCGACGCGTAGTAGCTATACGCCTCGCCGATGCTACTGTCGTACTTTCCCCTGTATTTGTCCCCGAACTCGAACAGCTGCATATGCATTACACGTTAGTAAACATGTTTCATGCATGTACAACAGAGCGACAACAATGGCGTTGCATATGTCTACGCACCTGCTCGGCGTGGTGGAGGAGAACTTGTGCGTAGTGGGGGTTGGAGCGGCGGAACACCATGGAGGCGGCGGCCAGCGCGGCGGCGGTCTCGCCGACGAGGTCTGAGCCAGGGTTGTCGCGGTCGACCTTGTAGGCCTGCCGCGACGTGGTCATGTCCTCGGGCCGCTGCCAGCAGTAGTGGTCGGTGTCGCCGTCGCCAACCTCGGCCCAGAGCACGTACGGCTCGGTGTGCGCCTTGACGAAGTAGTCGGTGCCCCACTTAATGGCCTCCAGCACGTGCCGCCACTCGCCGGCGGCAGTGATGTCGTCCGCGAACTCCATGGCGCTCCACGACAGCATGGTGACCGTGAACGCCATCGGCAGGCCGAACTTGACGTTGTCGCCGGCGTCATAGTACCCGCCCACGAGGTCCACGCCCTGCTGTAGGCCGTCGGCGAGGCCAGAGTGGCCGCGCCACTTGACGCGCTGGTTGTGCGGCAGGCGGCCCGATCGCTGTGCCTCGAAGTAGAGGAGGCTGCTGTGGAGCGCCTTCTTGTAGTCAAATGGCGCCGCCACCTCGCCGCCGCCAGCCGTGGTGAACGGAAGGTGCACGAGTGCGAG
>NC_057812.1:98953398-98960797 GCF_018294505.1 Triticum aestivum
GGGCGTTGTCCAATCAACATGCCCCACCATGTTCTTAGCCATGCAGTGTATTCCCAGGACATGTGATATACTGTTGTGTGTATATGAAGCCGTATTGCAGCAAATGTGGGGCCATGGACGATAGATTCTCCTGACAACCAGACCCATGGCCCATGTCCTTCAGATTCGTCACGAGGGATGCGCTGCTCATTATCTATGCAAGTCTAGATACAAATTCTGTAACATTTGAAGAACTGACACGCATATGTTTAATCTGGTCGGTAATTCATAAGTCACAAAAAATGGTAGTAGTAACATTCATAAAAATGCCACTTTCTAGCAGAGTCGACAAAGGGGCAAAAAATCAGAAAAGTTCTACTGAACTTGTGATAAAGTCCATAAATTGCCTTCATAAAGTTTTGTACTATTTTCATAACCTTCAAATTCACATGTACACAAAGTTATTCAAGGATTCATACAAACTACCAGCTAGTTAAACATAAAGTTCTATTAATATCAATATGGCAAGAAAAAGCATTCTCTTTTACATACAACAATAAAGTTCTTCAGCAATTTATACAAAGAGACCGCTTTGTAGAAACAGAGTTCTTTGTAAAAAGATAAAGTCCTTCATCAATTTTCAGCAAAGGACGATCCGGACATCCAAAAAGTTCTTGTACAAATCTGCCCAAAAAAATTCAATCTATGCTGAGAACTTGGAAATAAAGCATGTCTATACAAAGGGATTTCACCTGTCAGTGCAAACAAAATAAACTGCAGCTTATTTTATCAGAGAGCTGAAAGGTAGCCTTAACACAGACAAAACTTTGTCCAGCTTGTAGTCAAATCCCAACAAACAATCAGAGGGCCTAAATTGTGCTAGCCTTTTTGTGGACACAAATCGATCAAGGTAGCGCATGCAAGTTCATCACAGAGAACAGAAGACCAAGATTAAACATGGTGGATCCATGTGCTACTAGATCCATCACGCAACAATCAATATTACACTGCTGCAAATAAATCCTAATCACCTTAAACTACAGATCCATTGGCAAGCAAGAAGAGGCAATCCCAGCTCGCGAGCTTGAGGAGGAGGCACAAGACAGCCTGTTCGTCGCCGGATCTGGTGCCAGGAGACGTCGGGAGGCTTGGTGAGTGCGGACTTCCCAGATCCGCAGCGAGCTGGGTGACGGCGAGCGAGCCGGGACACCGCGAGGCACGCCGTGGTATGGAGGAGCTAATCTGGCCGGAGGCCTCCAGATCGGGAGGGCCGCCGGCTGTGGGGGAGGGGACGGGAGGAGGACCGGCTGGATTCTCAGAGATAATGAGAGAGAGAGAGAGAATGGAGGCGTCGGGCAGTAGCCTAGGTACATATTTGATTTGTATACCGGCCAGTGAAGGAGGAATATATTTTCCAGACCTGGGTCCAGTGGGCCAGCCGGCTCGGATCCGCACGTAGCTTGTGTGGTCGCGATTGGCGTTGCGCGCGCAAAGGGTTAGGGCATCTCCAGCCGCGTCCCAGGAAGGCCTCCCCAGGCGTTGTTTTTTGCGCTGGCACCGAAAAATCGGCCCAGTCGCGCCCCCAGGAGCCCGATTTTCGCCGGCTTGGGCCGAAAACAGCGCCGGCGGACCCAGGCCGAACCCGGCGCGCTGGGGGGCGCCGGGGCGAACTGTTTTGGCGCGAAACAGCCGCGGGCCCACCGCGTCAGCGACTCTACCCTCTTCTCTCCCCTTCGTCGTCCTCATCGCCTCGTTTCCCGCAGCGAATCAATGCCAAAGCTGCCGCACTGCCGCGCCGGTCAGCCTGCGCCATTGATGCCTCACGGGCGGCACAGTGAAGACCGGATGACGCGCGTCCCTCGCCCTCCCTCGCCCGCCACGCGTACTCACGGCGGCTCGCGCACGGGCGGCGCCTCGGCCTATATAAGACGCACCCCAGCGCACTCGGCGACTCGCACTCTCTCGCCGTCGTCGTTCCTCCCTCTCCTCTCTCTCGCCGTCGCCAGTTCATCACACCCATGGCCGAGCGCTTCCCAGGCGATGGGGCGGCGGCGAACGGCTTTGGTCGCCGCCATCTTCACGAGAACGAGGCTCGCCTCCTTTTCGAGGCCGAGTACCTGGTCCCGCCGGACATGCGGGTGCCCGGGGCGTGGAGGATCAGCGCCGGCGGCATGCCGGTGCCCCCGATACCCACCGGTGCGGCGCGGCATGCGGAGATCCCACGCATACGCTCGTCCCTGCCGCGTGCAGCGAGGGAGGGGCCACGGTACGTCCCCGACAGCCCGCTCTGGGAGCCTTATTTCCGCCGCCGTCACGCCGAGCAGCTCGAGGCCACCAACGGCGTCGAGCCCTCCGGCAGGCTCAACGCCGTCGGCCGACGTCGGTGGTGGGGCATGCCCGAGCGCACGTTGGAGGCTGTCCTCGAGTACATCGAGGGCAGCAACACGTCGCGCCTCGAGTACCCCGCTCCCCCGTCCTTCACACGCCGTCGGGGAAGCTCCTGGACCCCGAGGCGCATGGAGACCGGGGGGTCCTCCTCCTCGTCCGGCGGCTCCCCCTGCCTCCACCTCCGCCATGTCAAGCTGGAGCCCCAGGAGCGCCTGTCAGCGCGCGCACCCGCAGCTCTGGCGTCCGCATCGGCGACAACGCCTCCCCCACCGGCCGCTTCATCCTCGTCGAGCCCAAGCCGGAGCCCGGCCTCCCCGCGGAGTACGGGGAGGTAGCCCGGCGTGGCTTCTCCGACGAGGATGCCCTACGATGGGCGCGGGACGACTACCTCCGCGACGAGATGGTCCGACAGCGCCGGGCCCTGGAGGAGATCGCCGCCCGCAAGCGTGGGCGCGAGGATGAGCACGGCGTCGTGGTCCTCGACAGCGACGACGACGACGTCGCCCCCGGACCGTCCAACCCGCCGCGCCAACCGGGGAAGGGATGCAGCAGGGACGGCGGAGGCGTCGGTGGGGGTGACGACGACGACGACGACGACGGCGGCGGTGACTACACGCGGTTCTACCGCCTCCTCGGCATGTAGAACTGCGTGGGCGGGCGGCGAGGTGGGCGGCGAGGGAGACGGCGGGGGTAGCCCGCGGTAGTTTTTCCTTTTTTTGTAAAATATGTTTAAATTTGAACGAACTCGAACGTGTTTGCGTTGTGTTTGCGCCGAATTTAAACATTTTAAAAACCCGTGGGGGGCCGCGACTGGGGGGCATCACGTCCCCAGTGCGTGGTTTAGCGCCGGTGCGCCCCAAGGGGGCGATTTTTTGCCCCTCCTGGGGGGCCAACGACTGGAGATGCCTTAGGCCATCTCCAGCCGCACCCCCAGGAAGGCCTCCCCAGGCGATTTTTTCGCGCCGGCGCCAAAAAACGGCCCAGTCGCGCCCCCAGGATCCCGATTTTCGCCGGCCTGGGCCGAAAACAGCGCCGGCGGACCCAGGCCGAACCCGGCGCGCTGGGGGGCGCCCATGGGCGCCGGGGCGAACTGTTTTGGCGCGAAAGAGCCGCGTGCCCGCCGCGTCAGCGACACGGCGCCTCATCTTCCCCCAACGGCCTCGGTTCCCGCGGGGAATCAATGCCAAGGCTGCCGCCCGTCAGCCTTGCCATTGATTCCTCACGAGCGGCGCGTCACGGGACGGCGCGCCGACGCCTCCCCTCCCTCGCACGCGTACACACGGGTGTGGCGCGGCTATATAGCCGGTGGCCTGCACTCGCTTGTGCCCACACCAGCCCCGCCCCTCGCCGCCGCCCAGCTCCTCCCTCTCCCTACCTCTCCCGAGCGCCGCCGCCCAGCCCCTCCCTCTATCTCTCTACCTCTCCCGAGCCCGTCGCCATGGCGGAACGCTACCCCGGAGACGAGGCGGCGGCCAACGGCTTCGGCCGCCGTTCGCTCCGCGAACAGGAGTCCTGGCTCCTGTTCCAAGCGAACATCCCGGCGCCGCCGGACATGCGCGCCGGGCCGACGGGGTGGAGGCTCAGCGCCGGGGGAGTGCCCATTCCCCCGTTGCCCGACGCTGTGGCGAAGCCGACGTACTTCGCCGAGGAAGTCGAGGTCGTGCGCGCCTCCCTCACCGACGCCCAACTCTCCCTCCCCCAGTACGCCGCCGACAACCACGCGGCTTGGGCGGCGTATTTCGAGCGCCGCCAGCAGCAGCGCTTGGCGTCCATCAACGGCGCGCCGGTGGTTGGCGGCCGGCAGAACAGCGAGGGGCGCCACCTGTGGTGGGGCGTCCCCGGACGCACACTCGAGGGCGTGCTGACGTACCTCGAGGGCGGCAACGACCAGCCGTTGGCGTACCCGGCGAGGGCGGCCGCCCCGGCGCAGCACCGACGCGCCGGGCCATGGGCGCCAAGGAGGTTCGGGTCCTCCTCCTCTTCTTCCTCCTCCCGATCTTCATCGCACTCCTCCGGCACTCTGGCCCTGCTCGGCGTCAAGGCCGAGCCCGCGGCGGAGACGCCGCTCGGCCGGCGCACTCGCAGTGCCGTCATCGTCATCAACGAGGGCGGCCGGCGCGCCTACTCGTCGGCTCCTCCTCCGTGCTTCGTCAAGCCAAAGACGGAGCCGGGGCTCGCGCCGGTGAAGAAGGAGCCGGCCGCGCCGGTGACGACGGAGCTCGACAACGACGATGCGGCCCTGGAATGGGCGCGCAGGGACTCCATAGCGATGGAGAAGGAGCGCCTGGAGAAGGCGAAGGAGCGCCAGCGCGCCGCCCTGCTTCGCTTCGCGGAGCGTCGACGCGGCCGCGACGAAGGCGGAGTCGTCGTCATCTGCGACAGCGGCGATGACGACGACGATGCGCCGCCACCAGTCCGCCATGGCGACGCCGGGCAGGGGTCCAGCAGGGGCGCCCGCGTCAAGGAGGAGAAGGCCGACGACGACGATGGCGGCGACGGCGGCGACTTCGGCCAGTTTTTCCTTTAGATTAGTTTATGTATATGTGTTATGTAATGAAAATCCGTGAACTTCGCCGAAATGTGCCGAAATTTATCGTGTTTGGCCAAAATTTATCGTGTTTGGCCGAATTTTATCGTGTTTAAGCCGAACTTCGCGAACTTCTTTTATTTTAAAACGTGCCTGGGGGCGGCCCTGGGGCCGGCGGCTGGGGACCAACTCGCTCCCAGGCCTAATTTTTGCGCCGGCTCACCCCCAGGCGGCAATTTTAGGCGCCCCTTGGGGGGCGAACGGCTGGAGATGCCCTTAGGAATCACCTTATTCGACTACAAACTGTATACACAGATATGTGTTTTCAGCTTAAAATGCCATGCAGTCTATTCATCTTGTTTGCAAACCACATACACCACTACTCTGCACTCTCTACTTTCTCTACCAATATGAACAATCTAAGCAGTTAACTAAACCAACAAAAAACATCCTAGACCAGTTTTGTAAAACTTCACACTAATCTTAGAACTTCTTCCTGTTCAGCTTTTCTTCGTGATGGCCGTTTCGCCGTGCAAGTGTGCGAAGATGCCAACCATGGGCGCGGTGTTGTACGTGCACGCCTCCGTTTGCATGTAGTTGTCGCGCCTGTCCCTGAACCGGTCGAGGTGGTCCGGCCCGCCGACGATGGCGCCGATGACCACGTTTGGGTTCGCCCCCCTCCGGAGGAACCAGTTGTCGTACCCCTGCATGCACCCGATGAACCTGCCGTCGCCGCGGTGGGACACGATGGACGCGCCACGGTGGTGCATCCGCCGCGGGAACCGCTGGCCGTACCCGACCAAGTAGCTCACGCCGGCAGGGTTCGCGCCGAGGACGTAGTCGGTCTGCGCTCGTGCCAGGGACCGCAGCTCGTCGGCGTGTGCCGGCCCGTCGGGGCACTGCAGCACCGGCGGCTCCTGGCCCGCGGAGGTGAGGTAGCGGGAGTAGACCGTGAGGAGGAAGGCGGCGTTGGTGACGTACTGCATGTTGTTCCACTGCCGGACGAAGAGCATGCCGCCGGCGGTGCGGTTGACGTTGCCGGCGTCGCCGTTCTTGTTGAGGCAGGCGCAGAGGTAGTGCTCCGCCTTGGCCTTGTACTTCTCCAGCGTCGCCTTGTATTCCGGGTGCTTCCCTTCCAGCAGCACCTAAAATGACACGACATGTTAAAAAACACATTATTTGTCCAGGGATTTGGTTTTTTGAAGAAATATATTTGAGGAAAACATTTTCGATCATGCATGCCATACCACGGGCCCGAAGAAACAATGGTGCAATATAAAATTAGAGAATAAATAGTTAATTTGTTGAGCAGTCATGTACAGCTGATGCTCACCTTGGTGGCGAGGATCTGGAGGCCGGCGTACTTGACGTCCCAGCTGAACTCCGTGATGGCCCAGGTGGTGCCGCCGAACTCGTCGGCCATGTCCACGGCGTAGTCCAGGTAGCTCGCCTTCCCCGTCGCCCGGTGCAGCCACAGCGCCGCCCAAAGGATCTCGTCGCCGTACCCGCTCACCGACGCGTAGTAGCTATACGCCTCGCCGATGCTACTGTCGTACTTTCCCCTGTATTTGTCCCCGAACTCGAACAGCTGCATATGCATTACACGTTAGTAAACATGTTTCATGCATGTACAACAGAGCGACAACAATGGCGTTGCATATGTCTACGCACCTGCTCGGCGTGGTGGAGGAGAACTTGTGCGTAGTGGGGGTTGGAGCGGCGGAACACCATGGAGGCGGCGGCCAGCGCGGCGGCGGTCTCGCCGACGAGGTCTGAGCCAGGGTTGTCGCGGTCGACCTTGTAGGCCTGCCGCGACGTGGTCATGTCCTCGGGCCGCTGCCAGCAGTAGTGGTCGGTGTCGCCGTCGCCAACCTCGGCCCAGAGCACGTACGGCTCGGTGTGCGCCTTGACGAAGTAGTCGGTGCCCCACTTAATGGCCTCCAGCACGTGCCGCCACTCGCCGGCGGCAGTGATGTCGTCCGCGAACTCCATGGCGCTCCACGACAGCATGGTGACCGTGAACGCCATCGGCAGGCCGAACTTGACGTTGTCGCCGGCGTCATAGTACCCGCCCACGAGGTCCACGCCCTGCTGTAGGCCGTCGGCGAGGCCAGAGTGGCCGCGCCACTTGACGCGCTGGTTGTGCGGCAGGCGGCCCGATCGCTGTGCCTCGAAGTAGAGGAGGCTGCTGTGGAGCGCCTTCTTGTAGTCAAATGGCGCCGCCACCTCGCCGCCGCCAGCCGTGGTGAACGGAAGGTGCACGAGTGCGAGGACGGCACAGATGGCAAGAGACAAGAGCATTTTGATTCTTGTCGCCATGTGTGCTCTTTTGCTTTCTCTCTGGGTTTAGCTCTGTTGTGCTTCTCCCACTCCGTTCCTCCTCGTTATATAAGAACTGATCATCATGTGTTGTCTTCCCGTTGACCATCTTTAGGCCTTGTTCGGTTAGACAGGGTTTGGAGAGGTTTGAAAGGGATTGGAGGAGATTAAATCCCTTGCAAGTTA
>NC_057812.1:98961066-98994310 GCF_018294505.1 Triticum aestivum
CCCCCAATCCCCTCCAATCCCTGCCCTGTGGCAAGGGGATTAAACGAAGAGGGCCTTAGTGAAACCCCATATCTTAACACCAGGCGGTTTGGCAGTTAAGCTTGTCTGACTCTTAATACCAGGTGGTAATCGATGATTGTTGGGTAACATGTACGTATACCTGAGTGGGGTGGTGACGAAGAGGTACGAGCAACATGCACATGTATCTAATCTACTAGTACACAAGAATGTATGGTCAGTGGATGATTAAGAGGTAGTAACATGTATTCCCTCCGTTCCAAATTACTCGTCGCAGAAATGGATGTATCTACAACTAAAATACATCTAGATATATCCATATCTATGACAAGTAATTCGGAAGGGAGGGCCTACCTGGGTGATAGTCAGCGACGATGAAGAGCTTGTAACATGTACCTGGTTGGTGATGTGGAGAATTAATGGTTTAATTATAATCTATAATATATATGGAGGTAGACTAATTAGAAAACTCTGGATAAAATAACAATCCTAGCTAGGCAGTGTTGACTTGCGTCGTGCACCAGCAACCGTGTGGATGCCTATGGATAATGCATTGCACATTCTAAGTTCAGATGTAGACTATGTTTTGATCAACATAGATGCAAGTCTAGGCTGGATGTTACTCGTTCATGTTGCTCGAATGAGTATAACAGAATTGTAAGGCAAAAGAGAGCGTGCGTTGCAACCTGTTTCCCGAACTGGGAACATATGCACTTCTAATACCTTTTTTCTATCAAAATATTATGAGCGACACCGTTGTCTTAATTTCCGTAAATTGTTTTGGATTGAGAACCTTGCAGAGCTATAGGCTAGCAAGTTCCAAGAAGCTAATCAGGATGTAAAATTGTATTGTGGGGAACTAACTGATCGATAATACTACACACACAGAAAAAAGAGACGGACTTTCACGGACTAGGCTGCATGCTCTACTCTAACTGGACCCTCCTAATTTTCACTGGTGGGCCCACCTCACTTAACCAAATATCAACCTATCAATTTCTAATTACCTCGTAATCCCCCCGTAATTAAAGCCCCGTGTATCTAGCTTTGCCCCTAATTGAGGTGGTGTTTGGTTCTCTAGTACTAGGATTTTTTTCTAGTCTCAACTAAAAAGTCCCTAGTCTCTAAAAAGTTCCTCCCTGTTTGTTTCCAGAGACTAAAAAGTCCCTAGTCCCTTCCTAGAGACTATTAAGTGATCATGTTGGCCCTAGCATATAGAAAAAGAACAATCAAACAACACCATGGGGTGGCGGGCCAATGGGTGCATGGAGGGGCATTGTTGGAAAAGTCTTAAAAAGTCCTAAAAAGACTCTTCTTTAGAGTCTTCTTCATTTAGTTCCAAATGACTAGTTTAGTCCTTAAAAAGTCCCTCCCGTTTGGTAAAAAAGTCTCTAAAAGAGACTTTTTTAGTCTCTACATAAAAAAGTCCCTGAAAACAAACACCCCCTGATATACTGAAAAAATATCTTTTACGAGCTAATTTCTAGGTTGGCATGTCAATTCTCTTGCAAGAAATTTCATAGGTGATGGTATGTTTTGCCCATTTGGGTATTGTCTGAAGTAATAAGAGATCTTGTAGCGTCAACAAGGTGTTATTGTCACTGAATTTACACCAATGAAACGTGCATCACGTATGTAAAACTACTAATCAACTGTTGCATGTCTGTCACGTGCAGCCGGTCCACGGATGTCGCATCCTAGCACAACATCGAGGGTAGGTGAGTGGAATCCAGCTCCTGTTATTAGTCTCTGGTTGACCAAGCTAAATGAATATGCCGGGAATGACAGCCAAATATTATAATGTTAGTGCACCAGACGATAAGGAAAAACTACCCTCCCTGCGTCGTCTCCTCGAGGCGACTCGGGGAAAACCCTAGCTGCCACCGCCGCGCCCCCTCCTTCCTCTCCGCCGCCGCCTGAGGTGTGCTCTGGCGCGCGCGCTCGACGCCGATGAAGGTGGTGGCGGGGATTCGGCGGCTACACGACTTGTGAAGGGCCTCGGCACGCGGGGCGGCCGCCCCGGCAGGTGAGGGTGGGGTGGCCCTGGCAGCGGGTCGCCCTGCTGGTGCGGGCTAGGCGCCTCCTCGGTCTCGCGGGTGACGAGGAGGCGGCGGTCGTAGGTCGCTGGTGTGCATCCCTCCCCGCAGGGTATGTCACTGATGAAGCACATCCCCTCCGCCCCGATATGCTCCTTCCTTCGCCGGATCTGGGTCTTGGTGGCTCAGGCCGCTGCTCCCGGTTGCTGGCTGCGCGGATCTCGTCGGGCAGGGTTGGATCCGGGGGAAACCCCTGGCCTTGGGCGCCGTTCCCCTCCTTGGAGGCTGTGGTGTGGATCCTCCCCCATCCTTCCGTCCCCTGCTAGGTGAAAGCCTAGGTCCTCTGCTTCGGGCAGCGACGGCACGTCCGTGTCGTGTTCCTTCTTGGAGGCTCCATCCGGGGATTGCAGGGGCGGCGAGAGAGTTTGGTTGTGGATGTGATGGTGGCGGGAGACAGCTTGGTTTGGTTTCTTCATTATTTCTTCATAGGCTGTTGGCTGGAGGGTCCCTGTCAAGGTTGCCGGAGGGTCGATGCCCACGAGCCTGGGCAAGAGGGGATCGGGTTCCCCTCTACGGTGGCAACGATATACCATTTGGTGGGAGCATTGTGCTCCGGTGAATCCAGCGCTGGCCTTTGATCTACTTATCGTTGTTTCCCTTGCTTCAGCCACTGTGGCCGGCAGCTCTTGCCCTTTGGTGTGGCTGAGCCACAGACGACGATGGTGCTTGTAAGTAGTGTGCCCCGTGCTTGCGATTCTGCTCTAGTTTCTTCTCCCTACAGCTTGGATACCATCCATTTGGGTTCTGGGGTGAACCGAGCTGTCGTCTGCCGGTGTGGCATCCTTTGAGCCAGGATGAAGGGGTAGGGGCCCTTTGCAAAGGCAGTAACAGATGGTGGTCTGGTCCATGGCTGGCTCCGAGGGTGGCTGTGATCACGAAGCTTGCGCGGTGGTGCATTCCTCCCAAGACCCTAGTTTAGTTCTGATGGTGTAGGTCATCCAGTAGGGTGTTGGTAGCAGCGTGGTGATGCATTGGCTCTCTCTGTTGCTGCCTTTGAGTTGTTTTTCTTGAGTTCCTTGTATCCGTCGCTCTGTTTTTTTCCTTTACTTTTCGTTATAAGCGATTGACCTTGTAATCTTGGCCGGTTGATGGCTTTGTTGATTCAAAGCCGGGCTCTTCTTAAGCCTTCGTTCTAAAAAAACGAAAAGACCTTGCTCACTGTACGTAAGTGTCATGGTACCATCTTAATCCTGTCATTTGATATGCAGATTAGCACGTTAAGCCGATGGTACTTCATAAGGTTTAGGTGATTCGGAGATCCCTGAAATTTTATTCAAACAGGTGACATAGAAGGTAGACATGTATGTTGCTTCTAAAATTGAAACAAAAAAGGGAATACTTGATCGTGCAAATTCGTTTACATTGTTCGGAGGCCCCTGCGTCGCTCCCGCGCGAGCGACACGGGAGGCAAACCACGCCTGCCACCAGAGAACTCCCTTCTCCACCGTCTCCTCCATCGCTGCCGCCAGGACGCGTCGTGGGGCAAAGCCCACATACCAGCTGTGCCGGCGGCGTTTCTCCTCTTGCGATAGTCCCCATGGCTGGCTCGTGCGGGCATCACCATGAGGGTCGACGAGTAGCGAGCGGCGGGGCGTGGCCCTGCATGCGGGGCGGCGGTGTGCCTCCTTGCTATCCATGGGTTTATGGAACGGCGACCCCAGGACAAGGTATGGCGGCCAGGAGTGGCAATTGGTGGCGGCGGGTCTGGGATTCTGCCCAGATCTGGTTGCAGCAGCCTCGGCCGGCGAATCTGGTGGTGGCTTGCTAGTCACTGATATGGAAGGTCAAACATGGTTGACCATGGGGCGACGCGCGAGGGATTTGGGACCTAGTGCCCGGATCTGACGGTCGAGGCAGCCGTTGTCGTTGTATGGGCGATGACAACGACTGGTGCGGCGGTGGGTGCTCCCTATAACGCAGCCTAAGAGTTGTGTATTTGTCATATTGATGCCGTCTTGTAACATAGGTTTAGCGGCTATTTGGTGGAGTTATTGTCGAGAGGCATGCGTCCTCGGTTTTTCTTTTCACTTTACTTCCGGGTTGATGTTGTTCGGCTACTGGATTTTGCATTCGTAATAATATATGGTTGCATGCATTGTCCTGATGCAGAGACCGGGGGTTATCCTCCTTTTCAGAAAAATGTGCTTTTGTGTAGCTTGCTCATTGACCATTGAGCTTGTTCATAGTTTGAAATACTTGATTGCCTGCTTAAAAAAGGGGTAACAGGTGCGATGTGGAGTTTATATATGTCAACTTCCCTTGCACCCATATCTGTCCGCAAGAAATTCAAAAGCGTGGTGCTTTGAACTTTGAACACCGACTCTGCCAGCTATGTGCAATGTGTGTGCATATTTATTGCCGCAAAGTAAATGAATAATTGTATGTATATTAAGAATTTCAGATGGAGCGGATGGTTGAACCGGAATCAAGACATAAACTAGTGGTGAAACATTTGAGGGGACATTATTTTTAGTCAATTGTTACATTTTCCAATAAAAGATGATATATTCATATTAAGTACAATTGAGTCAGTTTTACATAATAAACATCATTTAGTTTAACCATGTCGATGCAATTAGCGTATCTCGCCGATATACGTTCTGTACAGTTAGCATATCATTGGTGCATCTCGGGCGAGAGATGCGAGCATTTTGATTCCTCTCGCCATGTGTGCGCTTCTGCTTTCTCTGGGGTTGCTTTCTCCGGGTTTAGCTCTGTTATGCTTCTCATGTTCCTTTCTTCCTCGTTATTTAAGACCTGACCATCATGTGTTGTCTCCCCCGTTTATGATATTTAGTCAAACCCCACATCCTAATACCAGGCGGTTTGGCAGTTAAGCTTGGCTGTCTCTTAATACCAGGTGGTAATCAATGCTTACTGGATCCAACAGCCGGATCTAGTACAAAAGAATGTTGGGTAACATGTACCTGGGTGGTGTCATTGGACGATGAAGATGTAGTAACATGTACACCTGGTTGAAGGTCGTTGGTGATGGTTCTTCTGCTGTCGCTAGTGAGCTGAGGTGAAGAATTATTTGTTTAATGAAGATAATGGAGGTAGACTAATTAGAAAACCAAGAATGATATAACAGTGCTAGCTAGGAAGGGTTGACTTGCGTCGTACACTAACAACCATGTGGCATGACGAGGCATAGGCATTGCACGTTCTAAGTTTAGATTTAGAGCATGTTTTGGTTAACATAATGGCAAGCCAAGGCTGGATGTTACTTGTTCATGTTTCTCCAACAGAACAACAGAATGGTGAGGCAAAAGAGAGCGTGCGATTCAACTTGTTTCTGAACAAGGAACATATCCAGTGATACCACACCCTTTACATGATATCATGATACCATCGTACGATGACACATGTAACGTTCGAATTGAATTTATGCCTAAGATTTGTTTCCACAATCTGACAAAAATTCAAACCCAAATTGAATCCAATATAGAGGTAACATTGTATGTGGCTGGCGATGGTGATTATTTCTGTCGGTAAAGAGCTGAACATGGAGTATTAATAGTTTAATTAAAATATAATATATTAAGGTACTGCACATTCTATGTTCAGACGTTAAGCATGTTTTGATTGAGTGTAGATGCAAGTCTAATTTTTGTGTTGCTAGAATGAGAACAACATATTTGTAAGTCAGAAGAGAAGTGTCACTATTGTAGAAATGCCTAACAGTTTCGGGCACGAAAAACCTAGCAATGATGGGCAAGACTCTCGGGGGCGCACCCCATCAATAGCGCCCGCGCCTGCCACTGATCATATACTTATCTGTGGCGGGCATCCGACTGCGCCCGTCACAGTTATCTTATGACAGCCAGAAAAAAAATGTTGTCATGGCAGCATTTTTAGGTGCCGTTGCAACTTTTTTCAATTTAGCAATACTTTTTTAATTTTAGCAATAATATCAATACCCTAAAATCATAAATAGCATACTTTAAATACACACTTTATCTTAACAACTCTCTGATGTTTAATACTTTCACATTACAATATAATAAGTGCATACAAATGGGAGAGGCGTTTTGGCTCCCCAGAGCACAGCAGGCTCCCGCGTGAATAGTAACACGAAAATAAAAAGTAAATATTTCCAAAAAATTCTAAATCTTTTGTGAATGTTCGTGTCAGTGTCACGAGCATGCTTGACAGTTTTTATGTGAAACGGCGCATTAATGTTTCGTCGGTGAAAAAAAAACAAATTTTCATGCTGACCGTGAACGCCATTGACCGTGACCGTGCAAGAGTGCAAGCACGGCACAGATGGCAAGAGACAAGAGCATTTTGATTCTTGTCGCCATGTGTGCTCTTTCTGCTTTCTCTCTGGGTTTAGCTCTGTTGTGCTTCTCCTACTCCTTTCGTCCTCGTTATATAAGAACTGATCATCATGTGTTGTTTCCCCGTTGACCATCTTTACTGAATCCCCACATCTTAACACTAGGAGGTTTGACAGTTAAGCTTGTCTGAATCTTAACATACCATATGGTAATCACTGATTACTGGATCCAACAGCCGGATCTAGCTAGTATGTACTACTCCCTCCGTTCGGAATTATTTATCGCAAAAATAGATGTATTAAGATATATTTTAGTTCTAGATATATCCATTTTCGAGACAAGTAATTCCTAACGGAAGGAGTACTATAAAAGATTGTTGGGTAACATGTATACGTGGGTGATGACGAAGAGGTACGAGCAACATGCATGTATCTAGTACACAAGAATGTATGGTCAGTGGATGATTAAGAGGTAGTAACATGTACCTGGGCGATAGTCAGTGGACGATGAAGAGCTTGTAACATGTACTTGGTTGGTGATGGTTATTCTTCCTGTCGGTACTGAGCCGGAGGTGGAAAATTAATGCTTTAATTAAGATCTATACTATATATGGAGGTAGACTACTTAGAAAACACTGGATAAAATAACAATGCTAGCTAGGGAGGGTTGACTTGCGGCGTGCGCCAACAACCGTGTGTATGCATATGCATAATGCATTGCACATACTAAGTTCAGATGTAGACTATGTTTTAGGGGCATCGTTTGCGGAAAACCACCAGGTCACTAATATTTTGCAAAAATCACCGTAAATTCGGTAAATATTTTGCAAATAGCACTGATCAAGTGATTTGGCTCATTTGATTACTTTCTGACAAGTAGGACCAGATTGTAAGGAGCTGACTTGATAAAAATTTAACAGACACACCCCTAAATTGTAAAAAGAAAAAGCAATCAGACCCTCCTCCTCCCCCCCTGCCTCGATCCCGTCTGGATCAGGAGAGGCCCTGAGCTGCCCAACCCCCGTGCCACCCCGTGCGTCGCGGCCCTCTTTCTCCTTACCCGCCGCTCCCGCCCGATGACACGGGCGTGCGTGTGGTCCATGCGGCGCACAGCAAGGCCAAGGATGTCGGCCGCACTGTGGATGCGCTAGGGATCCTCGAGCGTGTCGGCCGCGCTGGGGATGCCGGCGATGAGAGAGACGCCAAGGAAGTCGTGCAGGATGAGCTGTGTCTGCATCTGGCCGCGAGCGGGCGAGCTCCAGAGCATATCAATCTTCCCCTGTTCTCTTCTAAGTACTTTCTATTGATTTGAACCACGCACGTGTGTGCACACTGATGCGCACTTGTTGAAGCTCCTGGTCGGCCGCAATCTCGGCTCGCGCTGCTTGCTGGAGCATCATCTCCCGGTCAAACCCAAGCCGCTCCGGCTGAGACGGGTGGCAGTGCAGCTTCCTGTTCTATTGCCTCGTCGCCGGCGAGCAGGGGCAGAGGCTAGGGCTGGATGGACAAGCGCCGGTGAGCCTCCCGGCGGCCACGCTCCACAAGTTCGCCGCCATCGTCGAGCTGCAGATCGCATAATTGTGCGGGATAAGCGGTACACCTCCAGCGCGCACTGGTTCACGACCGTGCTGCGGGGTTCCTCGAGGACGAGTTCCACGGCGGGGTACCGGTGCTCGGGCGCGCGACGGTAGTTGACGGAAACGACCACGGCGGCCGGCTCACTGCAGAAGCGGCGGCACATCGCGTCTGGGGTCATGGATGCTGCAGAGAGCAGGAGACGAGGGAAGGAGGGGATGTGCGGCTCGGTCTGTCACGCCCCGAGACCGGGCCTAGCCGAGACATCCGCCGCGCGCCTATAGACCAGAGGCCTATAGTCACGCAAGGCGTGATAAAGCAGACATTAATCAATAGTGGATCACAAAAGCTCATATATTAACTATACAAATTCCTTTACATTTACAGATAGTCAAAATAAATGATATTCTTTAGTCGTTTCCCACCTATTGGTCCAACCTATTATTCGACGACATCTTCTCAGCATGCTTAAGTTACATTGTCTGCATCTAGAAAACAACAGAGAAAGCAAGGGTGAGTACGACAAGTCATACTCAGCAAGTAGGTACTTCACTATTCAACAAGAGTAGAATTTAAAGATATTGATACAGTAACAACGGGTTGACTGTATCTAAAGGAGCATAAATAACGTGACAAATTGCTGGGGCCAATTTCATTGGAAATAGGTAAAAGAACGTCATAACCGGATATAATGAAAATGGACCAAGAAATTATTGGCATCACACATGACCGCAAGCTTCCCAACCCGGGAGTCACAGGGGTGAAATTTCACACTTTTACGCTCTTAAGAGGGGTACTCCGACGTCAACAACCTCGACTAGAACCACGCAGGTTCTAGAAGAGCAGAGCTCTTGTATCCACTAAGACCCAGACGCCTGGACCTACTGATGTCGGTCGCTCCTATGGATCCATCACCGACACGTTCCTGAACAAGGTTCGTCCTTAGCGGAGAACTCAGACAGTCCCATACCTGAACTGTGACCGGTACAATATGTTTGCCGTCGTGACACCAATATAGATGGATATATGTTTGAATCAATGATAGGATCACTGAAATATTAGTTAAAGACAATACACTCATGAGTTTTCATGAGTTCCTCCAAAATACTCTGATTCCGTCAACAAATGGATTATGAGGAAAACACATCCCTCTCTCAAGGATCAACACATGATCAACAAGGATCAAGGTGCAATAATATTACTAGATAATCAAGGAAGACAACAATAAGGCGAGATCAAGGAGTTTAGCAAAGCAGCTACTTGCCTAGATATTAGAAATTATTCTTCATGGCATCAGATAAATATTTCCTCCGATCGACCGCCGATATATAACGCCGCATCAGTTATCATAGTATATTTATGTTCTACACATAGCATATACAACTTGATTATCCCTTCTATGCAGTGGATGCAACATCTCCTCCTCGCTCTGCCCTCTCATCTGAACTCAGGTTCTATGCGTCTCTCTCCTTCTCCCAATAGTGTGTGAGGTGCGAAGTGAGCAGCAGCAACAAACAACTATATATAGGGAGCGAGCACAGTCTAAGCACACTCAAATATCTAGCCGCAGTGACCCTTTGGCCCTTGACCCTTTAGGTTGACCTTTCGAGTTGTGTAAAACTCACTAGCCGTGGCCCCTTCTAGTGAAGAAAAGCGACTGCCCTTGAATCTGGCCGTGCATCAACTTCCACGTAAACCACGTGAGCTTCCTAGCCATTTATGTGCTGCCAGCACATGCATGCATCTGCCCACGTTTGCTTCCATTCCTCTCCTGTACGTGTAGTAGGTTCACTAGAGTTTTCTCAGCACCTGACACATGCATGCATATCCTCTATAACCAAGCCACGTTGCCTCTTCCTCATGATTACATGCATGTACCTAGTTGATTTGGAGCACTAGTACTAGGAAATATCCACCAAGTATCATTTCTACCTGACCCAATTCCATCTAGTCTAATTCCGTGTTAACTCCCTTAATTATCTAGATTATACTACCATCTATTACCACATACAAACACCACCATGTGAGTGCAAGGATGCTAGACTCACGTGCACAAATGCACACCTTATCTGATTGTGTGGTTATTCCATCTAATTTTTATTGCAGGGAGAAAAATACATGTCTATTATATTTCTTTGAAACAGTGCTCAATCATTTATTTAAACAAATAATACAGATTGAATTATTCATCTTAACTTAAGAACATAAAATAATAACCCTAAAAATCTGGGTTATTACATCCTTCCCCCCTTATAAGAATTTCGTCCTCGAAATTCAACACTAACATCTTTTTTTTGGGGAGTCAAATTCCCTCCAATCATATTTGGGACAATTTATTTGATGCATGCTCAATAATTACTTAGAAATAATGCAACCAAGATTTGCAATATTTTCTACAATTCATAGATATATCTGCTATGACATAAGATTTTTTTTGAAAGAATTGACAGTGGGAGAGCACTCCCACTGTGATTTATATATATCTATATAAATGGGGTGTTTACATAGACATATACAACGCCAAACACAACCAACCAACCACCACCCCTCCCATGGCTTAGGGGAGAGGCAAACTACCAGTCCTCCACGGGGGGAACCAAGAGAGAAAAGAGCCAACAAGGATCAACCTAGAGTGTTACAAAGGTTTACAAATGAGCCTCTATGGGCCTCCTTGATTCTATATTGTAGCTGACCCAGGTCGTTTTTGAAGCGTGACAGCCAGGACCCAATGGTAGGGTCAACTCCTCGGAAGTGCTTGTTATTCCTCTCCTTCCATATGCTCCACGCAGCAGTGAGAAAAACTTCCATGAAGAATGGGTCAGGCCACGAGTCTCTGTTTAATCTGATGGTAGTGAGACGGTTATCAAAAGTGGGCCAATGAATGCTAAGCTTGGTCCAGCAGATCTTGCTAAAATCACAAGTGAAGATCATTTGGTCCACCGTTTCTTCAATTGGCAGCCCGCAAAGAAGGCAATTAAAATCGTCACCAATGTTGTAGTGCCTCCGTTTCAAAAATGCTATAACATAAGTTGGTAACACTAAACATTTTATTTGGTAAGGTCATTAACAAACATTAACAAAAATGATAGATGGTGATATAGCAATTGTCCCATTACTAGATAAATATCACCAGTTGTCTTAAACAAGAAAATATACACAAATAACAAGTCATGAGTTAACAAAATGTCTATTCATTTCCCATGCATCCTCAACTTTCACCAATAATATGTATGCTATATTTTTATTTGCCTGGATATTTGTCAACAATAGTAATGAGTAACAACACACAAACTAGTTAAGACAAGATATGAAAATAAAATCTTCATACCTGTCACACAACACAAATATATTCGATGATCTACCCGTTTATCCCAACGCAACCTAAACCTGGCTCTGATATCACTTTAACTGTCACACCCCAAGACCGAGCCTAGGCGAGACAGCCGGCGCGCGCCTATAGACCAGAGGCCTATAGTCACGCAAGGCGTGATAAAGCAGGCATTAACCAATAGTGGATCACAAAAGCTCATATATTAACTATACAAATTCCTTTACATTTACAGATAGCCAAAATAAATGATATTCTCTAGTCGTTTCCCACCCATTGGTCCAACCTATTATTCGACGACATCTTCTCGGCATGCTTAAGTTACATTGTCTGCATCTAGAAAACAACGGAGAAAGCAAGGGTGAGTACGACAAGTCATACTCAGCAAGTAGGTACTTCACTATTCAACAAGAGTAGAATTTAAGGATATTGATACAGTAACAACGGGTTGACTATATCTAAAGGAGCATAAATAACGTGACAAATTGTTGGAGCCAATTTAATTGAAAATAGGTAAAAGAACAACATAACCGGATATAATGAAAATGGACCAAGAAATTATTGGCGTCACACATGACCGCAAGCTTCCTAACCCGGGAGTCACAGGGGTGAAATTTCACACTTTTACGCTCTTAAGAGGGGTACTCCGACGTCGACAGCCTCGACTAGAACCACACAGGCTCTAGTAGAGCAGAGCTCTAGTGCTCACTAAGACTCGGACACCTGGACATACTGATGTCGATCGCTCCTACGGATCCATCACCGACATGTTCCCGAACAACGTCCGTCCTTAGCGGAGAACTCAGACAGTCCCATACCTGAACTGTGACCTGTACAATACGTTTGCCGTCATGACACTAATATAGATGGACAGAATATGACATGTGGCTGGATCAGCTATAGGATCACTGAAATATCAGTCAAGACAATAAACCCATGCCTTTACATGAGTTCCTCTCATATCAGACATTCCATCAACAAATGGATGCATCAAGGACAACATGTCCTTCAACAAATGGATTATCAAGGACAACATGTCCTTCTCAAATAAAACAGGAATCAACAGAGGATAAATAAGATTGAAGGTGCAACAATATAATTAGATACTCAAGGGAGACAACAATAAGGCATGATCAGGGAGTTTAGCAAAGCAGCTACTTGCCTAGATATTAGAAATTATTCTTCATGGCATCAGATAAATATTTCTTCCGATCGACCGCCGGTATATAACGCCGCATCAGTTATCATAGTATATTTATATTCTACACATAGCATATACAGCTCGATTATCCCTTCTATGCAGTGGATGCAGCATCTCCTCCTCGCTCTGCCCTCTCATCTGAACTCAGGTTCTATGTGTCTCTCTCCTTCTCCCAATAGTGTGTGAGGTGCGAAGTGAGCAGCAACAGCAAACAACTATATATAGGGAGCGAACACAGTCTAAGCACACCCAAATATCTAGCCGCAGTGACCCTTTGGCCCTTGACCCTTCAGGTTGACCTTTCGAGTTGTGTAAAACTCACTAGCCGTGGCCCCTTCTAGTGAAGAAAAGCGACTGCCCTTGAATCTGGCCGTGCACCAACTTCCACGTAAACCACCTGAGCTTCCTAGCCATTCATGTGCTGCCAGCACATGCATGCATCTGCCCACGTTTGCTTCCATTCCTTTCCTGTACGTGTAGTTGGTTCACTAGAGTTTTACACGGTCTGCAGCAGGCGGCGAGTGCGGCGTGGTGGTGGAGATGAAAGGTGGCGGCACGGTGGCTCGCCGGTGAGGCAGCACTCCGCCGGCTGAGCGGGCGGAGCGGCCACGGAGGCGTCCTGCAAGCAGCGAACGGGGGGAGGGGTTGATTACTTTTTTCCTTTTAGATCTAAGGGTGTGTGTGTAAATGTTATGCCAAGTCAGCTCCTTACAATCTGGTCTCACTTATCAGAAAGTGATCAAATGAGCCAAATCACCTGATCAGTGCTATTTGCAAAATGTTTACCGAATCCGCGGTGATTTTTACAAAAGATTAGTGACCTGGTGATTTTCCGCAAACGATGCCTCAAATGTAGTGGTTTTTTGCAATTCACTCTAGAGGCAAGCATAGGCTAGATGTTACTTGTTCATGTTGCTCCGACGAGAACAACAGAATTGTAAGGCAAAAGAGAGTGTGAGATGCAACCTGTTTCCCGAACAGGGAACATATGCACTCCCAGTACCTTTTTCTATCAAAATATTACGAGCGACACCATTGTCTTATTTTCAGTAGATTGTTTTGGATTGAGAACCTTGCAGAGCTATTGGCTAGCAAGTTCCACTAAGCTAATCAGGATGTGAATTTGTATGGTGGGAAACTAACTGAAAAAACAACTTTTACGAGCTAATTTCTAGGTTGGCATGTCAATCCTGTTGCAAGAAATTTCATTGGTGAGGACATGTTTTGGCCATTTGGGTATTGCCTGAAGTAATTAGAGATCTTGTAGCCCCAACAAAGTATTATTATCACTGAATTTACACCAATGACAGGCGCATCACGTATGTAAAATTACTAATTGATTGCTGCATCTCTGTCGCGTGCAGCCGGTCCATGGATGTCTCATCCTAGCACAACATCCAGGGCTAGGTGAGTGGAATCCAGCTCTGTTATTAGTCCCTGCTTGACCAGGCTAAATGAATATACAGGGAATGATAGCCAAATATTATAATGTTAGTGCAACAGACGACAAGACCTTGCTCACTGTACGTAAGCGTCATGGTACCAGCTTAATCCTGTCATTTGATATGCAGATTAGTAGGTTAAGCCTTTGGTACTTTAGGGTTTAGGTGATTCGGAGATCCCTGAAATTTTATACAAACATGTGACACAGAATGTAGACATGTAAGTTGCTTCTGAAATTGAAACAAAAAAGGGAATACTTGATCGTGCAAATTCGATTATATTGTTCGGAGGGAAACCACGTCTGCCGCCACATAACTCCCTTCTCCACTGTCTCCTCCGTCGCAGCTCCCAGGACGCGTCATCGGGCAAAGCCCACATGCCAGCGCTGCCGGCGGTGTTTCTCCTCTCCCGATATGTTTTCCCATGGCTGGCTCGTGCGGGCATCACCGTAAGGGTCGAGCGCAGGCGGCGGCGCGTGGCCTTGCATGCGGGACGGCGGTGTGCCTCCTTGCTAGCCATGGGTTTCTGGAGCGGCGACCCAGGACAAGGTATGGCGGCCAGGAGTGGCAAGTGGAGGCGACGGATTTGGGATTCTGCCCAGATCTCGTCGCTGCGGCCTCGGCCGACGGATCTGGTGGTGGCTTGCTAGTCAGTGAGACGGTAGGTCGAACGTTGTTGACCATGGGGCGGCGCGCGAGGGATTTGGGACCTAGTGCCCGGATCAGACGGTCGAGGCGGCCGTTGCCGTTGTATGGGCGACGACAATGACTGGTGCGGTGGTGGGTGCTCCCTATAACACAGCCTAAGAGTTGTGTATTTGTCGTATTGATGCCGTCTTGTAACATAGGGTTAGTGGCTATTTGGTGGACTTACTGTCGAGAGGCACGCGGCCTCGGTTTTTCCTTTCGCTTTACTTCCGGGTCGATGTTGTTCGGCTACTGCATTTTGCATTCTTAATAATATATGGTTGCATGCATCGTCCTGATGCAGAGGCCGGGGGTTATCCTCCTTTCCAAAAAATATGCTTTTGTGTAGCTTTCTCATTGACCATTGAGCTTGTTCATAGCTTGAAATACTTGATTGCCTGCTTAAAAAAGGGGGTAACAGGTGCGGTGTGGAGTTTATACATGTCAACTTCCCTTGTACCCATATCTGTCCATAAGAAATTCATAAGCGTGGTGGTCTGAACTTTGAACACCGACTCTGCCAGCTATATGCAATGTGTATGCATATTCATTGCCGCAAAATAATTGAATAATTGTGTGTATATTTAGAATTTCAGATGGAGCGGATGGTTGAACCTGGAATCAAGACATAAACTAGTGGTGAAACATTTGAGGGGAAATTATTTTTAGTCAATTGTTACATTTTCCAATAAAAGATGATATATTCATATTAAGTACAATTGAGTCAGTTTTACATAACAAATATCATTTAGTTTAACCATGTCGATGCAATTAGCGCATCTGACCGATATACGTTCTGTACAATTAGCATATCTTTGGTGCACCTCGGGCGAGAGATGTGAGCATTTTGATTCCTTTCGCCATGTCTGTGCTTCTGCTTTCTTTGGGGTTGCTTTCTCCGGGTTTAGCTCTGTTATGCTTCTCATGTTCCTTTCTTCCTTGTTATATAAGACATGATCATCATGTGTTGTCTCCCACGTTGATGATATTTAGTCAAACCCCACATTGTAATACCAGGCGGTTTGGCGGTTAAGCTTGTATGTCTCTTAATACCAGGTGGTAATCAATGATTACTGGATCCAATAGCCGGATCTAGTACAAAAGAATGTTGGGTAACATGTACCTGGGTGGTGTCATTGTACGATGAAGATGTAGTAACATGTACACCTGGTTGAAGGTTGGTGATGGTTCTTCTACTGTCGGTAGTGAGCTGAGGTGAAGAATTATTTGTTTAATGAAGATAATGTAGGTAGACTAATTAGAAAACCCAGAATGATATAACTGTGCTAGCTAGGAAGGGTTGACTTGCGTCTTACACTAACGACCATGTGGCATGACGAGGCATATGCATTGCACGTTCTAAGTTTAGATTTAGAGCATGTTTTAGTTAACATAATGGCAAGCCAAGGCTGGATGGTACTTGTTCATGTTTCTCCAACAGAACAGCAGAATGGTGAGGCAAAAGAGAGCGTGCGATTCAACTTGTTTCTGAACAAGGAACATATCTAGTGATACCACACCCTTTACATGATATCGTGATACCATCGTACGATGACACATGTAACGTTTGAATTGAATTTATGCCTAAGATTTGTTTCCACAATCTGACAAAAATTCAAACCCAAATTGAATCCAATATAGAGGTAACATTGTATGTGGCTGGCGATGATGATTATTTCTGTCGATAATGAGCTGAACATGGAGTGTTAATAGTTTAATTAAAATATAGTATATGAAGGTAGACTAACTAGAAAAGTCGCAATAAAATAAGAAAGCTGCCTAGGGTTGACTTGCATCCTGCATCAACAACTATGTGGGTGCATATGCACTGCACATTTGATGTTCAGACGTTAAGCATGTTTTGATTGAGTGAAGATGCAAGTCTAACTTTTGTGTTGCTAGAATGAGAACAACATAGTTGTAAGTCAGAAGAGAAGTGTCACTACTGTAGAGGAATGCCTAACAGTGGCGGGCGTGAAAAATGTAACAGTGGCGGGCAAGACTCTCAGGGGCACACCTGATCAGTAGCGCCTGCGCCCGCCACTGATCATATACTTATCTGTGGCGGTCATCCGACTTCGCCCGTCATAGTTATCTTATGACAGCCAGAAAAAAAACCCGCTGTTATAGTAGCATTTTTAGGTGCCGTTGCAACTCTTTTCAATTTAGCAATATACTATCAGTACCCTAAAATTATAAATAGCATACTTTAAATACACACTTTATCTTAACAACTCTCTTATGTTTAATACTTACACATTACAATATAATAAGTGCATACAAACGGGAGAGGTGTTTTGGCTCCCGGGAGCATAGGCTCTCGCATGAATAGTAACACAAAAATAAAAAGTAAATATTTTAAAAAAATTCTAAATTTTTATGTGGATGTTCGTGTTAGTGTCACGAGCATGCTTGACAGTTTTCATGTGAAATGGCTCATCAGTGCTTCGTCGGTGAAAAAAACAAATTTTCATGGTGACCGTGAACGCCATCGACCGTGACCGTGACCGTGCATGAGTGCAAGCATGGCACATATGGCAAGAGACAAGAGCATTTTGATTCTAGTCGCCATGTGTGCTCTTCTGCTTTCTCTCTGGGTTTAGGTCTGTTGTGCTTCTCTTGCCCCTTTCATCCTCGTTATATAAGAACTGATCATCATGTGATGTCTCCTCCGTTGACCATCTTTAGTGAATCCCCACATCTTAATATCAGGCGGTTTGGCGGTTACGCTTGTCTGAATCTTAATATACCAGGTGATAATCACTGATTACTGGATCCAATAGCCGGATCTAGCTAGTACGTACTCCCTCCATTTTTATTTACTCCATATATTAGAGTTGACTAAAGTCAAACTTCATATTGTTTGATCAAGTTTATAGAAAAAAATATAAATATTTACCATAACAAATCTATATGATGCGAAAGTACATTAAATAATGAATCTAATGGTATTGATTTATTATTTTAAATGCTAATATTTTTGTCTATAAATTTTGTCAAAGTTTACAAAGCTTGACTTTGACCAAAACTAATATGCGGAGTAAATAAAAATGGAGGGAGTACAATAAAAGATTGTTGGGTAACATGTATACCTGGGTAATGACGTAGAGGTACGAGCAACATGCATGTATCTAGTACACAAGAATGTATGGTCACTGGAGTGGATGATTAAGAGGTAGTAACATGTACCTGGGTGATAGTCAGTGGACGATGAAGAGCTTGTAACATGTACTTGGTTGGTGATGGTTATTCTTCCTGTCCGTAGTGAGCTGGAGGTGGAGAATTGATGGTTTAATTATGATCTATACTATATATGGAGGTATACTAATTAGAAAACTCTGGATAAAATAACAATGCTAGCTAGGCAAGGTTGACTTGCGTCGTGCACCAACAACCGTGTGGATGCATATGCATAATGCATTGCATATTCTAAGTTCAGATGTAGACTATGTTTTGGTCAACATAGAGGCAAGTATAGGCTAGATGTTACTTGTTCATGTTGCTCCAACAAGAACAGCAGAATTGTAAGGCAAAAGAGTGTGAGATGCAACCTGTTTCCCGAACAGAGAACATGTACGTTGCTTCTGAAATTGAAACAAAAAAGGGGAATACTTGATCGTGCAAATTTGTTTTTATTGTTCGAAGGCCCCTGCATCACCCCCGCACGAGCGACATGGGAGGCAAACCACGCCTGCCGCCAGAGAACTCCCTTCTCCACCGTCTTCTCCGTCGCCGCCGCTAGGACGCGTCGTCGGGCAAAGCCCACATGTCAGCGGTGCCGGCGGCGTTTCTCCTCTCGCGATATGTTGTCCCCATGGCTGGCTCGTGCGGGCATCACCATGAGGGTCGAGCGGTGGGCGGCACGCGTGGCCCTGCGCGCGGGGCGGCGGTGTGCCTCCTCGTTGGCCATGGGTTTCTGGAGCGGCGACCCCGGGACAAGGTATGGCCGCCAGGAGTGGCGAGTGGTGGCGGCGGATCTGGGAATCTAGTGCCCGGATCAAACGGTTGCGGCGGCCGTTGCCGTTGTATGGGCGACGACAGCGACTGGTGTGGCAGTGGGTACTCCCTATAGCGCAGCCTAATATTTGTGTATTTGTCGTATTGATGTTGTCTTGTAACATAGGGTTAGTGGCTATCTGGTGGAGTTACTGTCGAGAGGCATGCGGCCTCGGTTTTTCGTGGGTACTCCCTATAACGCAGCCTAAGATTTGTGTATTTGTCGTATTGATGTTGTCTTGTAACATAGGGTTAGTGGCTATCTGGTGAAGTTACTGTCGAGAGGCATGCGGCCTTGGTTTTTCTTTTCGCTTTACTTCCGGGTCGGTGTTGTTCGGCTGCTAGATTTTGCATTCTTAATAATATATGGTTGCATGCATCATCCTGATGAAGAGGCCGGGGTTATCCTCTTTTTTTTAAAAAAAATGTGCTTTTGTGTAGCTTGCTTATTGACCATTGAGCTTGCTCATAGCTTGAAATACTTGACTTGCCTGCTTAAAAAAGGGGCAACAGGTGCCATGTGGAGTTTATATATGTCAACTTCCCTTCTACCGTATCCGTCCACAAGAAATTCATAAGCGTGGTGGTTTGAACTTTGAACACCGACTTTGCCAGCTATACGCAATGTGTATGCATATTTCTTGCCGCAAAATATATGAATAATTGTATATGTATATTTAGAATTTCAGATGTAGCGGATGGTTGAACTAGGAATCAAGACATAAACTAGTGGTGAAACATTTGAGGGGACATTATTTTTAGTCAATTGTTACATTTTCCAATAAAAGATAATATATTCATATTAAGTACAATTGAGTCATTTTTACATAACGGACATCATTTAGTTTAACCATGTCGATGCAATTAGCGTATCCCGCCAATATACGTTCTGTACAATTAGTATATCTTTGGTGCATCTCGGGCGAGAGATGCGAGCATTTTGATACCTTTCGCCATGTGTGTGCTTCTGCTTTCTCTGGGTTGCTTTCTCCGGGTTTAGCTCTGTTATGCTTTTCATGTTCCTTTCGTCCTCGTTATTTAAGACCTGACCATCACGTGTTGTCTCCCCCGTTGATGATACTTAGTCAAACCCCACATCGTAATACCAGGCGGTTTGGCGGTTAAGCTTGGCTGTCTCTTAATACCAGGTGGTAATCAATGATTACTGGATCCAACAGCCGGATCTAGTACAAAAGAATGTTGGGTAACATGTACCTGGGTGGTGTCATTGGACGATGAAGATATAGTAACATGTACACCTGGTTGAAGGTTGGCGATGGTTCTTCTGCTGTCGATAGTGAGTTGAGGTGGAGAATTATTGGTTTAGTGAAGATAATGGAGGTACACTAATTAGAAAACTCAGAATGATATAACAGTGCTAGCTAGGAAGGGTTGACTTGCGTCTTACACTAACAACCATGTGGCATGACGAGGCATATGCATTGCACGTTATAAGTTTAGGTTTAGAGCATGTTTTGGTTAACATAAAGGCAAGCCAAAGGCTGGATGTTACTTGTTCATGTTTCTCCAACAGAACAACAGAATGGTGAGGCAAAAGAGAGCGTGCGATTCAATTTATTTCCGAACAAGGAACATATCCAGTGATACCACACCCTTTCCATGATATCATGATACCATCGTACGATGACACATGTAACATTCGAATTGAATTTATGCCTAAGATTTATTTCCACAATCTGACAAAAATTCAAACCCAAATTGAATTCAATATAGAGGTAACCTTGTATGATGCTGGCGATGGCGATTATTTCTGTCGGTAATGAGCTGAACATGGATTATTAATAGTTTAATTAGAATATAATATATGAAGGTAGACTAATTAGAAAAGTCACGATAAAATAAGAAAGCTGCCCAGGTTTGACTTGCATCCTGCATCAACAACTATGTGGGTGCATATGCACTACACATTCTATGTTTAGACATTAAGCATGTTTTGCGCAATTCTAACTTTTGTGTTGCTAGAGTGAGAACAACATATTTGTATGTCAGAAGAAAAGTGTCACTACTGTAGAGGAATGCCTAACAGTGGCGGACGCGAAAAATCTAGCAGTGCCGGGCAAGACTCTCAAGGGCACACCTCATCAGTAGCGTGCGCCCGCCACTGATCATATACTTATCTGTTGCCGACATCCGATTGTGCCCCTCATAGTTATCTTATGGCAGCAAAAAAACGATGTCATGGCAGCGTTTTTAGGTGCCGTTGCAACCTTTTCAATTTAGCAATAATATCAGTACCCTAAAATCATAAATAGCATACTTTAAACACACACTTTAGCTTAACAACTTTCTAATGCTTAATATGTACACATTACAATATAATAAGTGCATACAAAGGGGAGATGTGTTTTGGCTTCCGGGAGGACAGGCTCCCGCGTGAATAGTAACATGAAAATAAAAAGTAAATATTTTCAAAAAATCTATTTTTTTGTGGATGTTCATGTTAGTGTCACCAGCATGCTTGACAGTTTTCATGTCAAACAGCGCATTAGTGTTTCATCGGTGAAGAAACAAATTTGTGCTAACATTTGGTGTTCAGTTATTTTTGCATAGGCCAAAATGCTTAACCTTTTTGCGTCAAAATTTGAAGGTGGCATTTGGATGTAGCTAAGAACACACAAAAAAAATTCTTGACATTTTGTACATTTTAAAATTTATTTTTGGGCCCAGGAGCACGTGCTCCCGGGAGCCCAATTGAATTTCCGCATACAACATATATATGTTCAATAAAGAGCTAGATAGTACAAGTGTTGGAAATATGCCCTAGAGGCTACAATATTGTATTATTATATTTGCGTATTCATAATTAAGTGTTTATATTTCATGCTATAAATGTATGATCCTGGAATATGCGATTCAGTGGAAAATTCATATGCGCGTGTGAAATGATAAACGGATAAAATAAAGGTTCGCAGTCGCGCCTCTAAGACTAGCTCAAGTGTTGTTGGTGATCATGTTTTCCGGATATTAGGATATCATTAAGTATAACGATAGTCCTAAATTGACATTGAGATTATGACGGTGGAAGAACGGGCATATTGAATTGATATGTCTCCGTTGTATCTATAATTTTTGATTGTTCCATGCCAATATTCTACAACTTTCATATACTTTTGGCAACTTTTTATACTATTTTTGGGACTAACATATTGATCCAGTGCCTAGTGGCAGTTCCTGTTTGTTGCATGTTTTTTGTTTAGCAGAATATCCATATCAAACGGAGTTCAAACGGGATAAAAACTAATGCAGATTTTTTTTGGAATATATATGATTTTTGGGCAGAAAAATCCACGCGAGACGATGCCCGAGGGGGCCACGAGGCAGGGGGGCGCACCCCAGGGGGGCAGGCGCGCCCCTGACCCTCGTGGCCACCCCGTAAGGCGGTTGGTGCCCTTCTTTCGCCGCAAGAAAGCTAATATCTGGATAGAGATCGTGTTAAAATTTCAGCACAATCAGAGTTACAGATCTCCGGAAATGTAAGAAACGGTGAAAGGGTAGAATCTGAGAACGCAGAAACAGAGAGAGACAGAGAGATAGATCCAATCTCGGAGGGGCTCTCGCCCCTCCCACGCCATGGAGGCCATGGACCAGAGGGGAAACCCTTCTCCCATCTAGGAAGGAGGTCAAGGAAGAAGAAGAAGGAGGGGCTCTCTCTGCCCCTCGCTTCCGGTGGCACCGGAGTGCCACCGGGGGCCATCATCATCACCGCAATCTTCACCAATAACTTCACCGTCATCATCACCAACTCTTCCCCCTCTATGCAGCGGTGTAACCTCTCTCTTACCCGCTGTAATCTCTACTTAAACATGGTGCTCAACGCTATATATTATTTCCTAATGATGTATGGCTATCCTATGATGTTTGAGTAGATCCGTTTTGTCCTATGGGCTATTTGATGATCAAGATTGGTTTGAGTTGCATGTTTTATTATTGGTGCTGTCCTATGGTGCTCTCCATGTCGCGCAAGCGTGAGGGATCCCCGCTGTAGGGTGTTGCAATACGTTCATGATTCACTTATAGTGGGTTGCGTGAGTGATTGAAACACAAACCCGAGTAAGGGAGTTGTTGCGTATGGGATAAAGAGGACTTGATGCTTTAATGCTATGGTTGGGTTTTACCTTAATGATCTTTAGTAGTTGCGGATGCTTGCTAGAGTTCCAATCATAAGTGCATATGATCCAAGTAGAGAAAGTATGTTATCTTATGCCTCTCCTTCAAATAAAATTGCAATAATGATTACCGGTCTAGTTATCGATTGCCTAGGGACAAATAACTTTCTCATAACAAAAAGCTCTTTACTAAAACTAACTTAGTTGTGTCTTTACCTAAACATCCCCTACTTTTTATTTACGTAATCTTTATTATCTTGCAAACCTATCCAACAACACCTACAAAGTACTTCTAATTTCATACTTGTTCTAGGTAAAGCGAACGTCAAGCGTGCGTAGAGTTGTATCGGTGGTCGATAGAACTTGATGGAATATTTGTTCTGCCTTTAGCTCCTCGTTGGGTTCGACACTCTTACTTACGAAAACTGTTGTGATCCCCTATACTTGTGGGTTATCATGAATCGACCCAAACTTGTTTATTATGATTTGAGATAATATCGTCTGTAATCAATTGTAATAACACAGAGTGTTAACATGTGATTTTGCTCTTTAGACCATGAGAGTATCGTAGTCACTTCTTACCATACGGTGGACTTTGGGGTTGCTCAAACATCACATGTAACATGGTGATCATAACGACAATTTACAGGTTCATTGGAAAGTTTGACATGGGACTAGATAGCTCGAGAGTGAGATTTGCTCCTCCGACGATGAAGAGATATTCTTAGGGCACTCTCGGTGTGATGGCATCCATCATCGTCTGGCCAGACACAGGTGACTACGTCACGGGGATGCCGAAACGCAACAATAAGAAAGAAGAACAAAACCCGTAGCGAGGATTTCGGTATAGTGAGCATAGTGATGACTCAGGAGGATACCGATGCATCCCGGGTTTTGTGAAGTATTGCGAAGCAAAGGTAACATCATATGATAACCACAGGTTCACTTGAATATCATTCGAGTGCTCATAGGGATTGATATGGACGTCCACGGTCCCGCTATCGATCATTGAACGAAGGGGTTTCATTCATCACTAGTAGAAAACAGGGCTTTGGTTGACGCCTGGCCAGCCCATTAGTCCCGGTTCAGTCACGAACTAGGACCTATGCTTGCATATGTCCCGGTCCGTGAGCCCAGGGGGGCGGCCGGGCCTCGTGGGGCATTGGTCCCAGTTCGTTTGGACCCATTTATCCCGGTTCCAGGCACGAACAGGGACCAATGGTCCTTGCTCCCGGCCCACATCCATTGGTCCC
Organism: Triticum aestivum; assembly: GCF_018294505.1. Lineage (NCBI taxonomy): Eukaryota > Viridiplantae > Streptophyta > Magnoliopsida > Poales > Poaceae > Triticum > Triticum aestivum. Next base: position 98,985,069 of record NC_057812.1, read on the forward strand.
GGTTCGTGGCTGGAACCGGGACAAAATTTGGCCTTTAGTCCCGGTTCCTGCCACGAACCGGGACCAATGAGGTGGCTATATATACCCCCTCGTCTGCGAGCATAGCACTCCACTTCTCTGTTTTTCTGGCCGGCGAGGGGAGAACTTTGTGGTGCTCTAGCTCACCTTCTATGCACATGAGGTGTTCGATGAAATGCCCGAGCCACACTAGTTAAGCTTTCTCCTCTCGAAGCTCGACCTCCAAGCTCCATTTTTCTCGAGATATGTCTAGGTTTAGCGGTTCGTCAAGTCCCGTCCCCGTCTTCAAAGCCGTTGATCGCCCACGCCGATCTCGTCGCCGGCACCACCGTGGTGAGCCTCTTATTCTTATCTTCTTTCTGAAAGAAAAAAAATTCTTACTTGTATGATTAGATAAATACTTGTCTAATTTTCTTACTGTTATTATTGCTTGTTATTATATAGTGTGATGGTTTTGGTATACGCCCCCGTCGGCCCTTGTTCTGTCTATGATTCGGATGTGGTATATATTATCTTTTATAACTATTTGGTTCATTTATTGTTTATGACAATTATGCCGACCAACGTGACATAGATTTTATTTATCTAGGAGGTATGTGAATCGGAAATTCCAACCGACCCTATTGTCGAGAGGTTAATTTTAGTTGAAGAAGAAAACAATTACTTGAAGGAAAAAAAATTGAGGAGGAGAAGATGATATTGGAGTTGCATGTTGCGGATGTCGTCGATGATCACAAGATCAAGATGGATGTAATGCGGTTGATGATTAGAAAGATTAGAAAATATGCCATTCATACCGAGGCTTGGTACCATTATGCCGCTGGATCAATTGTTACCTTGGTTGCGATTATGATCGCATTTGTTGTTGCATTGAAAGGTTTTACATAGTTTCAATGTATGGTTTAATTAGATGCTCTGGAGAGCTATATGTTGTTCAATGAGAACTATGTATGTACTTTGGTTTTAATGTGATGATGAACTTCTATTAATTTGGTCACTTATCTATCCATGTGAATCTGTAATGGTTTTTGACACACATAATTATATATAATGCATGCAGATGAACCGACAATGGATGTACGGTGACAGACACACCTCCGAGTACATTAAGGGCATGCATAATTTTCTTGAAGTGGGTGAGGCAAACAAGCAGAATGGTTTTATGTCTTGTCCATGCCCTATATGTGGGAATACGAAGTCTTACTCTAACCGGAAAATCCTTCACACCCACCTACTTTATAAGGGTTTCATGCCACACTATCATGTTTGGACCAAGCATAGAGAAATAGGGGTTATGATGGAAGACAACGAATAAGAAGAGGACGATGACAACTATGTGCCCCCTGAATATGATGATGCTACAATGGGGGAAGCTGCTGAAGATCAAGAGGAACCAGACGATGTGCCCGATGATGATGATCTCCGCCGGGTCATTGTTGATGTGAGGAGACAGTGCGAAAGTCAAAAGGAGAAGATGAAGGTCGATCACATATTAGAGGATCACAAAAAGAGTTGTACCCCAATTCCGAAGATGGCAACACCAAAGCTCAGTACCGTACTGGAAGTGTTGTAGTGGAAGGCAGAGAATGATGTGCCTGGTAAAGGATTTGAGAAGCTACTGAAAATATTGAAGAAGAAGCTTCCAAAGGATAACGAATTGCCCGATAGTATGTATGTAGCAAAGAAGGTCGTATTCCCTCTAGGATTGGAGGTGCTGAAGATACATGCATGCCCTAATGACTACACCCTCTACCTAACAGTACGTACGTAGCAAAGAAATCTTCTTTGAATGCCTGCTCAGTATGAAGGTCCCGTCTGGCTTCTCATCAAATATAAAGGGAATAATAAATATGGCCGAGAAAAAACTTCAGAACCTAAAGTTTTATGACTTCCACGTGATTATGACGCAACTGCTTCCGGTTGCATTGAGGGGGCTTCTACCGGAAAATGTCCGATTAGCCATTGTGAAGCTATGTGCATTCCTCAATGCAATCTTTCAGAAGGTGATCGATCCAGAAATCATACCAAGGATAAGGAGTGATGTGGCGCAATGTCTTGTCAGTTTCGAGCTGGTGTTCCCACCATCCTTCTTCAATATCATGATGCACGTCCTAGTTCATCTAGCCGACGAGATTATCATTCTGGGCCCCGTATTTCTACACAATATGATCCCCTTTGAGAGGTTCATGGGAGTCCTAAAGAAATATGTCCATAACCGCGCTAGGCCAGAAGGAAGCATCTCCATGGGCCATCAAACAGAGGATGTCATTGGGTTTTGTGTTGACTTCATTCCTGGCCTTAAGAAGATTGGTCTCCCTAAATCGCGGTATGAGGGGAGACTGACTGGAAAAGGCACGCTAGGAGGAGACTCAATAATATGCAGGGACGGGCATTCTTGGTCTCAAGCACACTACATAGTTCTACATAACTCTACCTTGGTGACCCCGTATGTCGATGAACACAAGAACAGTCTACGCTACAAACACCCAGAGCAGTGTGACAACTGGATTACATGTGAACACATCAGGACTTTCGGTAGTTGGTTGGAAACACGTCTCAGATGTGACAACACTGTTTCTAATGAGCTGTACTCGTTGTCCAGGGGACCATCTTCGACTGTACTGACTTAAAAAGGATACGAGATAAATGGGAATACATTTGACACGATTGCCCAAGATCAAAAGAGCACCAACCAAAATGGCGGTGTCCGCTTTGATGCAGCAACCAAGAGGGGAAAGGACACATATTATGGTTACATAGTGGACATATGGGAACTTGACTACGGACATGATTTTAAGGTCCCTTTGTTTAAGTGCAAATGAGTCAATCTGTCAGGAGGCGGGGTACAGGTAGACCCACAGTATGGAATGACAATAGTGGATCTGAACAATCTTGGGTACACAGACGAACCATTCATCCTAGCCAATGATGTGGCACAGGTTTTCTATGTGAAGGACATGTCTACCAAACCGAGAAAAAGAGAAGATAAGGAAGCGAACACATCATATGATGAGCCAAAGCGCCACATATTTCTTTTAGGAAAAAGAGACATCGTGGGAGTGGAGGGCAAGACAGACATGTCCGAAGATTATGAAAATTTTCATGAAATTCCTCCCTTCAAAGTCAAGACATCATGGGAGTGCAAGACAGGCTGCTGCGGCTGTGCGCTGCGCTGATAGAAATGTGTTAGCCATTGTACCAGTAGAGGCTGGTGACGAGGGCGTGCCCGACGAAGAGACACAAGCTAGGGAAGCTGGTGTCTTTCCTTCTAATGCCCGTGCGACGACTAGGAAGAGGGTGGCGAAGGCGGTGACCTCTCGGGTTGTGCGCCTACATAATAGAATTTTATAGATGAGGTACATGTTCTGGAATATCCGTGGTTGTGGCCACGGTGCCCATCGCAATCAACTTAAAGAGTACATGGCCAACGAACGAATCGATGTGGTTGCACTTTAGGAGACAATTAAAATATACTTTACTTTCAGAGAACTGCTCGCCTACGATCCCCTTCAGCGTTTTGATTGGCATTGGGTGCCCTCCGTGGGGCATTCTGGTGGTATTTTGATGGGTTGTAATCGGGATGTCCGTGATGTATTGCAATGGGATGTTGGTGTATTCTTTCTGTCGGCCACTATTAAGCATCGTGTATCTGGTTTCTCGTGGGTCATCATGTGTGTTTATGGACTAGCTAATCACTCCAGATCAGCGGCGTTCCTTCTTGAACTGACAAATCTGGTTGGGCCCAAACGTGCTAACAACCTACCTGTGGTTGTTGGCGGTGATTTTAACTTGATATGCTCGGGGGTGGACAAGAATAATGCTAATATTGACTGGACTAGGGTGTCCTTATTCAATTATGCCATTTCGGTAGTGGCATTGCGCGAAGCGGCGCGGACCGGGGCCATATATACCTAGACTAACAAACAAACACAACCGGTTCGTAGCGTGTTGGATCGGGTCTTCTTTACGCCTGAATGGGAGGTGTTGTTCCCCATGTGTTCACTCGTGGCTGAGACGCGCATCGGATCAGACCATGTGCCGCTAATATTTTCCTCAGGGAAGGATCTCATCCGCCGTAGCCCTAGATTCTACTTCGAAACTGCATGGTTTGAAGCGAAGGGTTTTGCCCAGATGGTGGTAGATTGATGGGGATCGATCTGTGCCTAATTGGGGCCTCAACATGGGCCAGCGGAGAGCTGGAACGCGGCAGCAGGCAAGCTCCATACTTGCCTGCGCGGGTGTGGCGCTAATCACGGCAGCGAATCCAAGAAGGCACGTGCGCGAATCATAGAGGCAATTCCTCTGTTAGATGCGGAGGCAGACCATCGTCCTTTTTCAGAGGATGAGTGGGCCCACAGGTATGCCTTGGAAAACCAAGTCATTGCGATTCTGCGAGCGGAGGAGGAGTACTGGTGACGTAGGGGCGGAGTCACATGGGTCACGAAAGGAGACGCAAACACCGGCTATTTCCACGCTTATGCGAACGGGAGGAAACGGAAGTGTTCCATACTGCATCTTCAATCCGATCACGGGCTCCTGTTGACGCAGGAACAAATCGTGGCCCATATCTATGAGTTTTTTCATAGGCCTTTTGTGGACGGCCGATGAAAAACATCTTTGCTTGCGCGATGATCTGTGGGATCAAGCGGAGCGAGTCTCTCCAAAGGAGAATGACAGGCTTGCTCTGTCTTTCCTGCCTGAGGAAATAGATCAGGCCCTAGCAGGCATGAAAACGAGCACAGCGCCCGGGCCGGATGGGTGGCCTGTCAAGTTCTTCAAGAAGTTCTGACCCTACCTTAAGCACCTGTTCTACGATATAGTCAACGGCTTTGCGTTGGGCAAGCTAGACCTTTCTCGCTTGAACTATGGGGCCATTAGCCTAATTCCTAAGGTGAAAGGGGCGCATAACATTAAGCTTTTTAGACCCATCATCCTGGTTAACGTCCCTTTCAAAATTTGTGCGAAAGCTTATGCCTCGTGCTTGGCACAAGTCGCTCAACGTGTCATCAGTTCTAGTCAGACTGGTTTTCTTAAACGCCGTAACATACTTGAGGGACCGATCGCGTTATAAGAAATTGTTCATGAGTTAAAACGCACCGAGGCACAGGGTGTGCTCCTTAAATTGGACTTCGAGAAAGCTTATGATCGCGTGAACTAGGAGTTTATGCGAGAGGTCTTCCTCAAAAAGGGTTCTGAGGCAGGTTTTGTACATCACATCATGCACCTCGTGTGTAGTGGGCACACGACGATCACTATCAATGGCACAATAGGTAAGTTTTTCCGCAACAAACGTGGTCTTCGGCAAGGAGACCCAAGCTCGCCTCTGATTTTCAACTTTGTTGCAGATGCCTTGGCGGCCATGATTAACAAAGCGCGAGCAGTGGGACACATTAAAGGGCTAGTACCCCACCTTATCCCTGGTGGGGTTTCACATCTGCAATATGCGGATGATACGATGCTCATGTTCGAGCCCGACGACCACATCATAGCTACAATCAAACTACTACTGCTCGCGTTTGAGATCTTGTCGGGGCTTAAGATCAATTTTCTGAAGAGCGAAGTGATCACCATTGGGGTGGATGATCTAGAAAGCGCTCGGATCGTGAACCTACTTAATTGTAAGCTGGGGAGCTTCCCGATTAAGTACCTTGGCCTCCCGATCTCGACCAAGAAACTAACCATTGCGGAATGAGAGCCTCTTTATGGGAAAGTCGCTAACAGGGTGAGCCCTTGGAGGGGCAGGTTTATGTCCTAGGCCGCACGACTTATCCTCACTAACTCGAGCTTATCCTCCCTCCCACTTTTCACAATGGGAATGTTCCTACTAGCGGATGGGGTTCACGCTAGATTTGATACACCGCACTCTCGGTTCTTTTGGGAAGGAGCTGGGACCAAACGCAAATATCACTTAGTGAAATGGGCTGCGGTTTGTAGACCAAAAAAAACTCGTCAGCTTGGGTGTTATGAACTCTAAGCTCATGAATGTGGCCCTGCTTACTAAGTGGTGGTGGCGTCTTGCCCAAAACGAGTCGGGACTCTGGGCGCACATCCTTCGGGCTAAATACTTCCTGGACGGGAATTTGTTCAAGGCTAAATGCAACGGATCGGCCTTTTGGAATGGGGTCCAAGCGGTTCGGCCGACTTTCTTAGTGGGTGCGCAGTTCTGTGTCAATGATGGCAAGTCCACACATTTCTGGCTCGATCATTGGTGGGGTCAGGAACCGCCGTGGCATTCCCATCCGGAACTGTACCAACTGGCAACGAACACCAACATTATGGTGGCCGATGCTCTTAGAGTTTATCCGCCTTCTATCTCCTTTATTAGGACACTAGAGACGACGGAGGCCGCTAGCTGGGACATGTTGGTGGCTGACTTGGGTGGACTGACTCATAGTAGTGGTGCAGATACTATTACATGGAATTTGACTTCCTCCAAGAAATTTACAGTCAAATCCCTGTACGACAAATTAACTGAGGGCACAACGCTAGATATAGCTAGGGGCTATGGAAGGCCGGTATACCCCTCAAAATCAAGATATTTATGTGGAAAATGTTCCAAATTTCTTACCAACCTCTGATAATGTGGCCAAACACAATGGGCCCGCGGACGGAACGTGCACCACTTGCGGTTTAGGGGAAAATGCAAATCACGTGTTCTTCGGATGTGCGCTTGCTAGATTTGCGTGGAGTGCGGTTAGAGACGCTTTCAAACAAAACTGAAACCCAAAGTCTAGCCATGACGTACTTTCTATCTTAACGGCGCAAAGAGGGGCCAATGCAAGGATAGTCTAGAGATGTGTTGAGGCGCTGCTTTGGGCCCTTTGGTCGGTTCGGAACAAAATTACGATTCAGCAAAAGTTCCCGGCCCACCCCGCTGATATCATCTTCAAATGTCACATTTTCCTTCAGGTATGGGCGCCGTTGGGCAAGAAGCGTGACGTGGATCGCATGAACGAGACTATGGAGCTGATCAAGATGACCATGGTGAAGGCATGACAAGACGGGACAACAGCCTGACCATGAGACCTATGCGTTATTTAGCTATCTATCTTCTTGATGCTCCGCTTTTGTGATCATAAACTTCTGTTTGCTCCATCTTAGCTTTATCTGAAGCCTATGGCCCGATGACTTGTCTAATTCGGTTTGTAAGACTTAAGTTTGTGTGGATGCTGCCTGGTGGCTTTATTAATTTAAAGCCGGACACCTCTAGCATCTATGTTCCAAAAAAAAGTCAAGGCTGACCCAAGCACCCTGTTAAACGATGAAGATTATCCATGATTACGGCGCAATAAGAAAATGACACAAGCGAATAAAAAGTGAAGACTTTCTCTCCACAACTATTATGATGATGCCTTTGATCTAGAATATCCATGTAACAGACGAGTTTCCGTATGAAACCCTGATACTTGGAAAGAGATTGTTCGTTTTGTACACGAAGTGCATCCAGTTTTTGCCGTAACCCTCTCAACTTTTTAGTACATACTATGTGGGTGAAATTATGATACCATGCCAACTTTCAACCTTTTCAGAATTCATTTGTAGTGCCTTTCATTTTCAGGGTCATATAGCTCAAAAAATCAGTAAATGCATGAAAAATAACAAATGAAGTCAGAAAGGGTTGAAAATTGATGATGTGGCTTTGAATGGTGCATTTTGAACACACAACAAGTCTGGAGTTCAAATAAGTTCTAAAAAATGAAATCCCTTTTGTAACAGATGAGCTTTCGTTCAAAACCCTGATACTTCGAAAGAGATTGTCCATTTTGTACACGAAGTGCATCCAGTTTTTGTCGTAACCCTCTCAACTTTTTAGCACATGCTATTTGGGTGAAATGATGATACCATGCCAACTTTCAACCTTTTCAGAGTTCATTTGTAGTGGTTTTCATTTTCAGGGTCATATAGCTAAAAGAATCAGTAAATGCATGAAAAATAACAAATGAAGTCAGAAAGGGTTGAAAATTGATGATGTGGCTTTGAATGGTGCATTTTGAACACACAAAAAGTCTGGAGTTCAAATAAGTTAAAAAATGAAATCCCTTTGTGATAGATGAGTTTTCATCTGAAACCCTGATACTTTGAAAGAGATTGTCCATTTTGTACACGAAGTGCATCCAGTTTTTTCCGTAACCCTCTCAACTTTTTAGCACATGCTATGTGGGTGAAATGAGGATACCATGCCAATTTTCAACCTCTTCAGAATTCATATGAAGTGCTTTTCAATTTCAGGGTCATTTAGCTCAAAGAATGAACTAATATAAAAAAGAATGATCTGGAAAACTTTTATGAAACTCTAATAGCAAAAATAATAAACTAAAATAATGAACAAGAAAACTGTAATGAAACTATAATAGAAAAAAGAATGAACTAGGAAACTTTAATGAAACTCTAATAGCAAAAGGAATCAACTAAAAAGTTTTATAAACCTCTAGTATTATTGAAACTAAAATTATATAAAATTTATGCAACTAAAATTATCAAAGTATTTTTTGTTCAAAACATTATAAGCAAAAGGAATGTTCATAAAGAACTTTTTTTGTTAGAAACTCTAATAGCAAAAAGAATTATCATAAAGATTTCTTTTGTTAGAAACTAAAATATCAAAAACTGTTTTTGAATATAATGATAAAACACAGTAATATTAAATAGTAGGAAAAAGAATGACTCCAAAATCTATTTTTATAGTAAAGTTAATCACGAACTAGTGATTCACACAAATTAAAAAAATCAAATTTAAACTATTCAAAATGGAAATTAATGGCATTAACAAAAAGTTTATAATTTTTATTACCTAAAACCAAAAAGAATAACTGAAAAACTAGTAAGTATTTTGCTGTAAGTAGCAAAAAAATAAAATAAATAATACAAAAAATTGGAAAAAAATGCAGCCTACTGGGCCACCATAGCCTGCATACGACTAGAAACCCGCTAGTTGGGCCAGAATGCATGCCCGTAGTAGGCCCACAGGTATAGAGAGTGGATTTAGGCCCTTAAGCTTGCAGTAGAGAGGTCCTCGAAGTGGTCGGCTCGGCAGGGCTTATAAACCACTCCGAGCCCCTCGCGGCTAGCGAGGTGGGACTAAACATCCCACCGCACCGCGCCAGTTCCAGCACACGACCTTTGGTCCCCGTTGGTGGCACCAACCGGGACGAAAGGGTGCCTTTGGTTGGCGGCACTAACCGGGACTAAATGGGGGCATTGGTCCCGGTTGGTGCTACGAACCA